>NC_060125.1:205926469-206229499 GCF_021461395.2 Schistocerca americana | reverse complement strand
ACATGAATCCAGGATTCACGAATCATGCTACACACAGGCACTGATCATTGATCCACTGTTGGCCTCCCATATCGACATGTCAGCAAAGACACGAGGGTAGGCAGTCGGATACTGAAAGGCAGTGAGATACATTTGCCTTCGTACATTCCTGGCGAAAATGAATTCCCGACACCCCCCCGCCCAATTCAAACAGAGGACCACCTGACTCAGAGTAGATCGTTGCTCACGCACTGTGACTCTACGGAAGTCCGCTAAAGGCTTTCGGTCATGTGTGTCTCAGGTATGTTAATGTTTGTCTGAATGGTCTATCTTTTCTTTTCCCTTCGATTCTTCTAAAAGTAGCGTGACTGTGGTATTCTAATTGCCTTGATTATTTCTCTCAGATCACAGCAGTTCCGTCTGGTTACACAACGAGTAACACCAGTTTGCATGAGCAAAAAAGAAATCTGCAGTTACATACAAACGAAACGATACAGCCCACTCGCTTCAAACTGTGCTGTGGTGGAGAAGGAGATTAGCGTTTAACGTCCCGCTGACAACGAGGTCATTAGAGGCGGAGTACATGCTCGGATTTCGGGAGGATGGGGAAGGAAATCGGCTGTGTCTTTTCGAAACCATCCCGGAATTTGCCTGCAATGACTTAGGGAAATCACGGATAACCTAAATCAGGATGACCGGACGAGCGTTTGAACCATCGTACTCCCGAATCCATTTCCAGTGTCCTAATCACCGCACCACCTCGCTCGCTATCGTAACACGTTAACTCAGTTTATCTCGAAGTTTTTTAAGTATCGGTGCATTTCTTTTCTTTCAGGCTGCCGCCGTTGTAGAGTACTAAAGAGTAAAATGGCAAAGACACCCCCACAGAAGAGCTGATGTGTCCATCTGGTTCAAAGAAGGTAATTGCTGCTCAAGGAGCATTTCGTAGACGCTTTCACCAGCAGCCACCCAGCAGAGTCTCAGTTTATGCCTGTTACAAACAGTTAGAAGAGTAGGCCTGCATTTGGAAAGGCCAAAGTCCTGGCCGGCCTTTTGTGTCGGAGCAAATAGTGATCAGTTTCGAGCAACATTGCAGCGGAGCAACGTTACTGCTAATCCCACTCCAGTCAACACTTCAAGCAGTTCATGAGCTCCAGATCAACAAATAACCATTTCCATAACCCTGTCTTAACGCCTGTACATGAAGCCACACAGGTAGCAGTTGGTCTAGGTACTCCCTCCAGAAGGTCATACTGCGCTACCTGACTTCTGCACTGACAGGATGGACAAAGAAAACGATAATCCAAGAGGTTAATGTTTAGCGACGAAGCAACATTTCACAAGTTGGGGAAAATAAAACCCTCACTTCTCCATGGAACACAAACGAGATTCGAAGCGTGTGTTCTGCTCAGTGGCGAGGGACAAGATTTACGATCACTTCATTTTCATGGAGAAAACAGTCATAGGCATTTGCTACCTCGACATGATTTCATTGTGGCTTCTTCCTTATTTTCAAGAATCTCCAAAAACATCATCTTACAATAAGCTAATGCACCTCCTCATATCCACTTCCCTACACATAACAAGTAAACATTCAACTGCGAGGACGATGAAGCGGCTGTGCAGACCCTGATAATGACATGTGGTGCAGATGCCCACCATCATCACCAGACCTCAACCATTGTGACTTATTAACGGTTTTATGTGAAACAGGGAATTTGCCTCACAATCCTTACCGCAGCTGAGGTCGAATCTATCACGACCGACCTGTTGTAAAAGCTTTGGAAAGATTGTGAATATCATCTCGGTTTTTTGCTCTGTGACTGAAGAAAAACGTATTGATTCTCTTTAACCAGAAGAGAAACTTCCAGAGACACACTACTATCAGGATAAGTTTTGAATCGAATTTATTTTACCACCGAGTTTGTATGAAACATTAATAATGTAAAGTTGTTTGCGCACGCCCTCCACAATTTGTTTGGCGTCAGTCTTTTGTGCGTGCCCTTACAGCATGTGTTTTGTCATTCGATATTACGCCTAGTCGGCTTTCTGTCCAATCGAGGACCATTCGTGTCCTATTTATCACTGTCAGCTATTATACATGTAGCTGATTCAGAGGATCCACGCGCTGCACATGTACGAGTATGTGACTTCCCGTCATAAATAATAACTGCTTTATAACCCCGTATTGTGACGTGTGATGAAACGTGCTGTTTTAAACACCACGAGGAAAACAGGCCGTACCTGCACAGCTGCTCAACGGGAACTCTCTGCCATCTTCTCAGTTAGCTTCAACTCTCAATGGGTGTGAATCAGTAATTATTAATTTTAAAACAAAACTTGCATTTTTCAGTTGCTTCGTTAGAAACAGATCCCGAATAATAAACTTTTACTTCCATTAGAAACTGACTTTCCCTATTAACTTCCATGCAGCTTAAAATGGTGCACCAGACTGAGGCTCGCAATCTGGAATCTTGCCTTTTCCGGGCAACACCATTATTGTCTGAGCTATCCAGGTACAAACATATACTAGTCTTCGCAGTTTTAGCTCCATCAGTCTCCTTTTACAGTTTCCTAAAGCTGTGTCTTATTTCCAACCACACATTGGGCTAAACTACAACACCTGGAAGAAAGGTTGCAAGAAGAAGCCGTGAGGATGCATCATGAGTATTGAGAAGCTCAGTGGGGGACTATGCTAACTGATAACTGTCCTCATCTGTCACTATGCTCTAAAACAGCTCACACTCCGATGTTGTGTGAAAGCTTCATTCTGACACTATTTTTGTTTGAAATACCCCCTTGTATTTAATCTGCAATGTGAATGGAACTGTTACTTGTAAACCAAAAACTATAACTGCAAACGTATCCTAGACTAGCTGAAGGGAACAGAGAATGCCGATCACTTTAACAGAAAAAAAACTCCCTTCTCTAGAGGTTATTGTCACGAAGGCTGACAAGGAGAACAGTTTAATGTTACTTAATAAGAAAGAATGCACAGAAAAAGTGTTTGTATTCTGCAACCCCAAACCCGTAGAATTTCCCCAGTTACTTAATGATCTAACAATGAAATATGGTATCAAAGTGCAGAGCGGTATTAAAACCTCGCGCTTCATATTTACTGATAGTGATTCCGGATACCACAGAAATATGAACGCATTATCACCCACATTGTATGTGTTACCATAGCATCACAAAGGAGGTATTCCAATAATGCCTACAGTTCTTCAGTTTCAGCACCTCGTTAAAAATTAGCCAAGCAATTAGATTCATTAAATAAAACAAAAACTAAATGTCAGACAATATTTGGAATCCCCAATTCGATTGCATTAGTGAATAAGCAAAAAAATTCCACGTTGTGGTAAGCTAATCTCATTTGATTTATGCATTTTTTCCTACTATTTCTGTTGGAGAGGCTATGAAAATATTAACGGAATTGTTATAAAAAATCAAAACAAATCGAGTGGAGACAGAGGATTTAAGACTGTCAACTGAGACGTGCTTAAGCGAAAACTATTTCCAGTTTCAACAATCTGTGTACAGATGGGTTAGCTTGGCAACCCATTCCGAGCCTCTTATTAGCTGAGGTGTTTACGGATAGTTATGAACAAACAGTTTTAGATAAATAGTCTCTAAGTTCTAAACTTCAGGTCTGGAATAGGTGTATGGACGATTTACTCTGCTTGTAGACAGATACAACGATCTGGTAATTATATTTTCTCAATATTTAAATTCACCCCACAATAACTTTAAACTTACAATGTAGTTAGAAGGAGACTCACCAGTGACATAAGCAAGCAAAAGCATTTATTTAAGATATATTGAGAGAAGTAACTTCTAAAGACACTGTAATACCTGCCAATGTCCAGCATCTCGTAACATACCAACATAAAGGCTTCCAGTCTATACCACACACAAAATCAGATTTTTAAAATTAATTAAAAATAGGTTAAAAGTAGCATACAGCAACAGTCATAGTTCTTCCCTTACAGATAAAAGACTCAGTGGAAAGAAGAGGCAGAGCATAACAGCACTTCTGTATCCTACTCACAAAGCACTAAACTACTCTAATAATAATTTCGTGTGATTAGGGCCTCCCGTCGGGTAGACCTTTCGCTGGGTGCAAGTCTTTCGATTTGACGCCACTTACGCGTCGATGAGGATGAAATGATGACGATTAGTACAAAACAAAACCCAGCCCCTGAGCGGAGAAAGTCTCCGACCCAGCCGGGAATCGAACCCAGGCACTTAGGATTGACATTCCGTCGCGCTGACCACTCAGCTACCGGGGGCGGACACCACTTTAATAACAAATGCCTTCTAGAGCAATATCGGTAGGACTTCAGAGGTACTTGCCAGGAAACTGAAATCCAGGAAATATACTCTGACTATTTATACTAGGAATACTATTGTTCACATTCTCTTCAATAGTAAACGTAAGATTCCACCATTAGAACAGAGTGGAATTTATGAGATTTCCTCCAATCTTTGTGGCAAGTTGTAAGTCAGTAAACAGCTGTAATTATAAGACTCGCGGACCATATAAGGCACTTGGAGACTGTAAAAGAAATATTACAAGTTTACGGAACATGCTGTGAATGAATGACATTGCTATAACACTAAATGTGATGTTCTCCATAGAGGAAATAAAGACAGAAGTGAGATACCTCGAAATTTCGATTATTAATAAAAACCAACCAAAGAATCCTCAGCTGAGCCTCAGTGACCACAGGTTCATTAATCACCCTTACTAAGTAACATAAGGCAGTTAATGCTTTTTTCGCCACTAGATAATACGCATGTTATAACTATTCCACACAGACACGACATAGATTACTTTGTCCCATCTTCTCCCGTCCCACTATTTCTCGGCCTGTTTGTTTAGTCTGCGTCATAATTCATTTGTACAATGTTTTTATCTCGTACATTCCTGTACTTTTAATCTTATATTATAAGATTTATTTACTCTGAGCAGTTTTGTGAGTTTCATTATGCTTGTGTGTTTGTAGCAGCATATATCTGTACAAATTCCTCTAATTGTGGTAGAACAATGTTTGTACACCTTAGAATTTTGACTATTATATGTACTACCTGTTCAGTAGTCAGTTATTTGAGGATGACCTACAAATTCGAAAGCTAATTGGTTCATAACGAACTATTAAGTAACTATTGTTGTGGAACATCAATCTGGTGTATTTTTGTTCCTAATATATTTATGTTCCTTCAAGTACCAATGGACATTCCACAAATATTATCTATGTTTAATAATGTGTATTTAATTAGGTCATTTGTCGTCTTCTTTAGGTTCCTCGGGACACGCACAATGTATACAATCAGACTTCGTGTAATCTTTCCCACGAAAGGTGCAATCAGAATACTAGAGATCAGGGCTACCTTCACGATACGTTCCCACTGCTCACTGGGATTCATTTTTAATCCGAGGAAAGTCTACCTGGAATGGTTGATCATCTTAATTGCTGCAGTGTTTGAAGCAATGAACTTAAAAGGAGATATATATTTCCAGTGGCTATTAGTCATAACCAGACGAATATATTGAAAAGTATAACAAAGACAATACAGTAGAAGTTAGCATTGCATTTTTTAGTTTGTAATTCAAACCACATATTCCACGTGTGAACGATTCGATGTTTTATTTAAAGTACAAGAAGCAGTGAAATCGTACTTTCCAATGTTTACGTAGCAAGAAAAATATTTCTTTTCTTTAACTACAAAACTAGCCATTTTTAGCTATTGTAATAGCTGTGTTTGCTTTCTTTGATGTTTAATATGGTAGAGAATACTGTTGTACGTTACTGGAAAGTACCTTATTACTCGCCATTCTCTTTCTCTCTCTCCCTTCCCAGACAACGAAAGCCTTCCTTTCGCTCTGCTGAAATTGACATTTAATTTGCACTATACAAGTGTCGCTATTTTGCTGTTACTAAAAAATATTTAATTACTGAGTAGACCATGTATATTTAATTACTGAGTAGACCATGTATAGCCAACAGGAATCTAATTAATTTTGAGCAACTAATTTTTTTGTACCTCGATTTATAATTATTTTGGCACGCAATAAAGGCTATTACTGTGAATGAACAGTTCACTGCCAACATTGTAGGTTTATTCTCATTGTAATTGCTAACGGATTGTAGACTGGTATTATATTAAATTACGATAGTCCGTCTGAAAAAGATTTTAGTTCTACGAAAGTTGCAGACGTAAGCTCTGAAGAAGCAAATTAAATCATTCAGTCAGAAGTTATTTAACCGTTACTGAAACGTATTTATGCTAGTTTTCAATCAAGATGGATGCTAACTGTAGGATTTTGTCATAGCTCAGTTGCTGCCATCTTTAAAATTTGCCATTATGAGTGAATGAAAATTCAATAACTAAAGCTTAAGTGAAAGTAATTGCAAAAACTTCAGCATTAAGTGAATTAAGCAAGCGACCAGGTAATTTAATTTCTGTTGGTCTATCACGGACCGGCGACATCAGCTGCTTAAGCAATTATGAGTATCAATGAAATTCTGCAACATCCGTGTAACTAAGATGTTATTTTATTTTATTCTGACGACAACCAGTTTCAGCAATCCACTATGCCATTTCCAAGCCCCAAATACATTTCTCAAAATAAAGCCATACAGTGCCATATCTCCCTGCATTTCGTAAATTCAAACCGTTTCGCAAGTGCTTCATTCCAATACTTGGCAGCATCGTAGATGAATGTGGGACATTTCAGGCTTTCAAAAACCGAAATTTCTGGAGACGACTTTACGACCAAATACCACCGCCAGACTGTTCGATGAATTTTGCACAGCAAACATACCATGCTTACAGGTGTATGAAACTCTAGAAGTTTCCAAAGCTATAAAAAACTGTGGTCAAAATTGAGATAATTAACTACAAAATTTAATTTTTTTCTAAACATAAAGTTTATAACGTAACAGCTCATTCATTTTTTCATAAATTAAATAGATTCTAGAGTTTCAGACACCTGTAAGTATGGTTTGTATGCTGTGCAAAATTCATCGAACAGTCTCTCCTACTTATGAAGAAAAGTGTACCTATAGCAACAAATGCAGATAATAGTAAGTGGAAAGATTATGAAATTTCACATGTAAAAAAAATTATTTTGTTATGTATTTGAACTTCCGCTGCTACGAGTGTGAATCCGGAATCCTTCCTGGTCGTGCTGACGAAGTTTTATGAATTTACTTGTAAAAGTTTAGACAGTGGAAATTAAAATGTCCTGTGGTGCCTCTCCTGCTCCAAGTCGGCCCGTTTGACGTCCTACCCCCTAAGTTAAATTAAGTAGTGCGTAAGCCTAGGGACCAATGACCTAAGCAGTTAGGTCCCATAGTCCATACCAAAAATTTCCTTTTTTACTACTGCCACATCAACTTTCGCTCGTTTATGGTTTTAGCACCCACAAAATTTTGACGTCGTCAGATATGGCACAGCTACGTAAACACACCAGGCGACACTGCTTACAAACCGAGCGAGCTGACGTAGTGGTCAGCAGACTGGAGTAGCATTCGGGAGGACGACGGTTCAAACTGTAAGTAGGCTGTTTATGTTTTCTCTATGTAAGTAGGCTGTTTATGTTTTCTTATTGGCAACGTTACGTAGCACTCAATATGAAAATCACTGGCTGTGCTGTGTGCAGTCTGTGGCTGCTTTGCATTGTTGTAATACTCGCCATTGTAGTGTTAGGCAGCTGGCTGTGAACAGCGCGTAGCGTTGCGCAGTTGAAGGTGAGCCGCCAGCAGTGGTGGATGTGGAGAGAGAGATGGCGGAGTTTTGAAATTTGTCATGAACTGCTATATTTATATATGATGATATCAAGGTAAATACATTGTTTGTTCTCTATTAATATCTTTCATTTGCTAACCATCCCTATCAGTAGTTAGTGCCTTCCATAGTTTGAATCTTTTATTTAGCTGGCAGTAGTGGCGCTCGCTGTATTGCAGTAGCTTGAGCAGCGAAGATTTTTGTGAGGTAAGTGATTTGTGAAAGGTATAGTTTAATGTTAGTCAGGGCCATTCTTTTGTAGGGAATTTTGAAAGTCAGATTGCGTTGCGCTAACAAAATATTGTGTGTCAGTTTAAGCACAGTCTTGTATAATTGTTCAAAGGGGACGTTTCATATGTCGACCCTTAACCGTGGATACCTCACTGGAATCTTATGATTTTTTTTCTTGTAGTTTGTGTAATTAGTGTAGATTTTGTTTATTGATAGCGCGTAATCATAGAGAGAATTTCCTTTGTAGTTGTAGTTTTTCATTGTTGTACAGTAAAACAGTTGTGGCATGCATGTAGATTTGCAGCAAGTTTTTCGCAGCTGCGCTTGCAATTAACTAAATATTATTTTCAGTGCTATGTTAATGTGTTCTCTTATTTTTTCTCTTCAAATTGTGTTTTTCTGTGTTGTCGTGTGAAATACTGTGACAATAATGGCGTGTGAAAAACGTAATACTTGGCTCCAAAGTAAACTGAGAAATGACAGTGAAGACGAAAGCAGTGTGTTAGCGCCGCAGAGTAATGAATTAACTAATGTTCAAAGTAGTAATTTGGTAATTGCGCATAGGGAAATGGAGCGGGCGGCAAACAATGGTGTAGACAGTGAAACAGGTAGTGAACAGGGAGGCGTTATCGATCGATTGGTCGGCAACAGCTCGCCTCAGGAATCGGGAATGACAGAACACAATATTGCAAATACTGCAGACTCAGGTTTTGGGTTCTCACCGTTTTCTCAAATGAGTCAAGACACATTTTCCGCTTGTCAAAATGTGAATGTTGCCGGTGCAACTTCACTGCCGAAAAGCACTGAGGAACATGTTTCAGACACCAGTGCATTGTTATTACAATTAATGCAACAAATGGGACAAAAGCTTGAAAAGTTAGACACAATGGAACAACACCAGAGACAAACACAGCAACAGTTAGACGCAATGGAACTAAATCTTCAAAAGTTAGCCACCACACTTGAACAAACACGCGAAGATTTAACTACTGAGTTACATAACATTGAATCGAAATGTCAAAAAGTCTGTAATGACGTAAAAACACAAATTTGTGAGCATTTTCAACCTATTTTTTCGCGGCATGAAAATGCATTACAGAATCACGAAGCAGCCATAAAAGAACTGCAAACCATTGTTCATGAAAATCATGAGGCCTTGTGGGCTAAAATTGACTCAGTTGCATCTACCGATTCGGTTACGTAACTTGCAAGAACTCAGGAAAACTTAAAGGACACAGTAGATACCCTGAAAATTGGTTCAGAGAGACACATGGAGGAAATAAGAACACTATCAGAGAAAGTAGCCGAACTTTCGGATCAGGTCACTAACTTATCTACAAAGGTAGATGATGATCTGAATGACACAAGACCCGTAGCCTTCACTGACACAGAAGTGTATGAACAAATAAGAAAATTCAAACAAAATCAAAATCAAATCAATACACAGTACAAAAGAGAAATCCGGGAAGTACAAGATCAGTTGGCACAAGTAGTACAAGAATTACGTATTTCAGAGGACACTCGCTCCACAATACGGGAAGAGGGACATAGAAATACGGAACAGCCACAAAATAATAACACAGGGCATTTCGGAAGTTATGAAAGAAATTGGCAATGTGCACCGAATTTTGAGATGGAACGGCCGACACGACCTAACAATGACCGATATGCGACTCGCCGACATGATGATTTTGACTACAAGCTGTGCATTACTGCACGTAAATTCAAAACATTTAAGAATTCAGGCAACGACATTCATCCACAAGCATGGCTCCATCAATTCTCTCATTGCTTTCCTCCCAACTGGTCGTTGGAACACAGATTAGGATTTATGTGTGGCTACTTAGAGAATGAACCAGCTGTAAGAATGCGATCGGTCATTCACGATTGCCACAGTGAAGGAGAATTTTACCATGCCTTCCTCTCAGCATATTGGTCTCAAGCCACACAAGACCGCGTAAAACATGGCATCATAATGATGAAACATTTCGAACAATCTGAATTCTCCAGTCTTGTGAAATATTTTGAAGACATGTTGCACAAGAATCAGTACCTGACAAACCCATACAGCCCCTCAGAACTTATCCGCATTTGCTTAATCAAATTGACTGAACATTTACGACACATTATTTTGGCAGGACGTTGCAAAGACGACATTGAAGCTTTTCAGGGACTGTTACAAGAATTGGAAATTGACACTGACAATCGCGGAATGCGGAAACAGGAACACAACAATTACAGGTCACATCCGTCAGAATTCCTCGATAATAACTGGACGCGACAAGGCTATTCTCACAACACAAATCGTGACCAAAACAGACACCACCCGTATGACAACCGTTGGCAGAGTAGTAATAATTACAGGGAAAGATCACCTCTCCGCGGTAATGACTATCACAGAGACAATCAGAGAAACAGACAATATGGGAACCAAAACAATTATTATTACGGGAGACAGAATAACTTGAGACGCAACGGTCCAGCGCGCAGTTACGATTCAGGGAGAAATTCTCCACCACTTAACCGACAAGAAAGAAACTACAGGAACTACCGACATAACGACAGACGATGTGATCGTAACGACAGACCTGAATTGCATCAGAACTGGCGGGATTCAAACAGAGCAGGGCCCTCTCGTCACGGTGAATTTGTAGAAGTTAGGTCTCCAAACCCCAATAATGACGCGCGCCAACAAAGAGAACAAACAATGTATTTACCTTGATATCATCATATATAAATATAGCAGTTCATGACAAATTTCAAAACTCCGCCATCTCTCTCTCCACATCCACCACTGCTGGCGGCTCACCTTCAACTGCGCAACGCTACGCGCTGTTCACAGCCAGCTGCCTAACACTACAATGGCGAGTATTACAACAATGCAAAGCAGCCACAGACTGCACACAGCACAGCCAGTGATTTTCATATTGAGTGCTACGTAACGTTGCCAATAAGAAAACATAAACAGCCTACTTACATAGAGAAAACATAAACAGCCTACTTACATAGTTGTATGTTAACAGATTCTAAGTCTGACAATGCATATTAGAAATGTGAAGTGAAAAATTTTATGGCAAAGACTAAGTTAAAAAGCAGATTATCTTTCAATAAATGGTTTTACATGTGAAATGTGGTGTAAACCTTTACTCTTCCTAGTACGCAGAGTTTCATCTTCAACGCAATTATCATGTGGTATACGTCAGATTCTGTAAGGTCCATTGTAAACTAGAAAGAATTTGTGACTCAAGTGTTTCTTCTTATGTGACAATGAATGAGCTTTAATGAGAACTTTCTGACCAATATACAATTTCTTTGCATTTGCTTTACCGTGTAGTTTTCTCCTTTTGTTTGCTGCAGATTTTATATTTTTAAGAGCCAAATCAATTATGTCTTTGTGTCGAAGTTTACGTGTATTTGGGAAAGGTACAAGCTCTCTGATTCTGTTCGGTGGTTCTTCATTCTTTAGTACAAGAGTAGGTGGTAAAGCAGTGGAATCATGAGGCATTTCATTCAGCACATTTTGAAATAAGTGTAAATATCTGTCCCAATGCTGATGCTTTCTGTGACAATAAAGTCTGCAAAGCTTATTGATTTCTTTCATAATCCGTTCAGACGGGTTACAATGTGGTGAGTTCATTGTCTTCTGCAGAACTTAGCTTTCGGAGGACGATAACTACGACACTTCCACAGAGATTATCTTACAGCAAGACGCATATTTAGCGCTACAGGACACGTATTTGAGTGATTAATTCTTACTTAAAACATTTATTTTTAAAGATTTTTGAATTACAAAGAAAGTTTTCCGTGATACATTTCATTCCATTGCTGTAATCTGTAACACCTGAGGGTATAATTATATTAATCCTCAGGGGGGTACACGCTTACTTTGTGTACCATGTGTGTGGCAACCACAAGGAACCCTAGCTAATATGGGATTTGCTTATACAACTTTACACATCGGTACCATATTTCTCTAACACACAAATAACACAGCTATCTGATCATTTAACTGAGAGAGACAAACATTTATTTTACTATATCAGTGACAGATGTTTACGTAATTATACCGTTGGATAACTTCACACTTACGAAATTGTATTTTGTCTGTACTGTGTGAACTCTTCATATTTTTTCGGAACCATTGTGATACTACGAGAGCTTTGAATGATGTATTTGGTATGGATTCATGATTTTTAAAGTACGTTTGAGGCAGATGACACTTTTGACATGAGCAGAGAATTTTTTTAATTATTGGAGGAAGCTATGACGATTTTGAGATTTGACTGAGGTGTTATGATGTTATTTTTACGATGACGATGTGTATTATGCTGCTGAGGTATGTTTATGATTAATAGGCTGATGCTATATGAGTTATTTGATTATGATACTTATCTGTTATGATGCAATATTGAAGAAGTGTCGACGAATAAGGTAAGGAGTAATGAATAGTGGTTAGGGACGCTGACTTGTGAAAAAGGATGTTGGAAACCGAGAATCGTACTTTAAGAGTTATGAAATGTGTGTGTAAATGCGTGACTGTATCACAATGCTGGCGAAAATTTTTTGAACACTGTTATATTTACAGGATTTTTTTTCTACACATTTGTTACGCAAATTTTCGACCTGTGAAATGTTTATATGAGACTGTCACTGTAGCGGAAACTGCTGTCGTAAATATGTCGGTAAGAAAGGTAAGTGACCGTGACGTAATGCGTTGCGAGCGGCCAGGTGTGCCAGTTGCCTGGAGGAAAAGCCATTATTGCGAGCCCTTTTCAGCGGCACAGGTAGAAAAAAAAATATAAAAAAGACGCCATTAACCTCGCTTCTGACATTCCCTTGTAGAAAGCATCGCAAAAACGACACAGTCGAACTTGAAAACATATGATTACACTGGATGCCTAATGAAATGACGAGAAATATTTTTATGTCTATACACCTGATTATGACTACTGTCTCTCTAGTTGAGAGATTTTTCTACTAACTTATGAAATGCCACATGGCTATTGAACGATGTTCTTATGCTTTGCTGTGTACATAGTTGCTTATTTCATTTGATATCTAGTTTCTAGCTGCACTGCTGCATTGGTTCAAATAAAATTTTATAGATGTACTAATATAAATATTTTCTGTCTACAGATCCAGTAAATAATAGTTTTGTGAAATATTTCAAAAATATGAGGGAGCACAAAAAGATATTTCCCTTCACAGGAACTGCATACATAATTTTCTTTACAATACTTGGTAATTTTTTTCATAGAGTAAGTTATCGTGATGCATCACCTTAGTGTTAAGATGTGACATAGGTATTAGACATGGCCATTTTTAGTGTAATATTTTTTCTGCTTGAGCTTTGTCATGTTTAGGTATTTCATTTTCTGCTGCTGTTTGCCAGGCATAGTGTTACTGAATTTGACTTTGTGTTACTCTGCTAAGCCAATGTTACTACTCATTCATTTTTCTTGTTGCTGCACATTGGCTCATATTAGTTGTAATGTTGCATTGCTTGGTAATTTAGATTTACTGTAACTTGGTTTGCAATTTTCCATTTTTTTTGGTCATTGTTGTTTGTGTTACTTATTTTGTGCTGTTGCACTGCCTCGTTCCTTAGTTTAGCATCTGAGCTCAGTAGATTTAAGTTAGCTTAAGAGGGGGTAGCCTCTAAGAGATTGAGTTTCGATGAATTGGAAGAAATGCATAGAGACGTTATACGAAAAAAAAGTACAGAAAACAGGTTTAGGTAGGATTTTCTTGGAAATAAATGTTGGGGTAAGAAATGTGTGAACATATAAGTACAGAAAGCATGCTTAGATAGAATTTTTTTTGGTGGAAACAAAGGATGAAATAAGAGGAAAGATATATGAAGTTTTGGGTTGGACTGCAGTACCAAATGTTACACTGAAAACAAACCCTGTCCTTTCCCTTTTGTGTTATCCCACTATATGTTTGTGTACCCTTGTGTATTTGTTTTCTTCCTGTCTCTGTGTACTGTTTCATAGAACTTTTTTCTCTTCTAATACTAAGTTACATTCACTATGATGAGGAATACTGTTATCCTCAAATACAATTGGCGTTAATAATATGTTATTTACTTTGTAAAGATGTTAGATATTATTAATTCTGTTTTGTTTTAATGCTCATGTGTAAAGTTGATGTTTCAAAAGTTATTCTGATCTTTTATGTATTTACTTATGCCATAATTCCTGTAACACTGATGTATATGTTTATTTCTGTTCTTTTGTAAAACCCCTATTACTACAAACGTTATCTGTATTATTATGTTTTTAATGATGTGTTTTGTACCTTTGTTATTGAATTCTTATGTTATAAAATTGTAATTGACACCAGTTCATCTTATTATTAACTTGTAAGTTACATTTCACTGCACACGTTTCTGTTGGTCATAGTATATGGACAATATGTGAGAAGTAGGGACTGATAGTGTTTGCACGTGTGTTAATGATTCAGCAAGGGACTGGATAACAGCATTGCTGGATCTAAGGACAATTTCAAAAACTTTGTGAGTGCACAAGTGGTGGTTTATGGACTTGCTATATTCTCCGCAAGACTCTTCGATGGTGAATGTGCACCTGCACAATCGCAACAGATGGCTGCTGGCCATCTCTACAAGGACTACAGTGGGTCTGCATCTTTGATGGCCCACCATTACCATTATCTCTACAAGGACTACAGTGGGTCTGCACCTCTGGTGGCCCACCAATACCGTAATCTCTACCAGGACTACAGTGGGTCTGCTCTGTGATGACCTACCTACCAATATGCTTCAAAATTTCGACTGACTCCACTGCGGGTTTGCTCTGTTGTGGCCCATTACCCGTCTGCATGTCGAGAGTCAGCACTGTCTTTCCTTTGGAAGGACAACACTACTTCTTCAAGACTGCATGGAAATCCACTACTTCCGTGTGCATTTTCTTCTACTGCTCAGACTTTGAGAAAAACACCACTATTTTACCGTAATGAATGATGAGGACTGTCTTTATGGACTGTGAGAAATTTTTAGCTTTTGACCAACATTGTATCAATAAGTGTGTGCATTTGATTTCTTTGTTATTGCAATTATGAAAAATTTTTTTCAAATCTGTATTGGCCACTGCCCAATCCAATTTGTAAAAATTTTTTGTGGGGAGCATGGGGGCTATGTAAGTAGGCTGTTTATGTTTTCTCTATGTAAGTAGGCTGTTTATGTTTTCTTATTGGCAACGTTACGTAGCACTCAATATGAAAATCACTGGCTGTGCTGTGTGCAGTCTGTGGCTGCTTTGCATTGTTGTAATACTCGCCATTGTAGTGTTAGGCAGCTGGCTGTGAACAGCGCGTAGCGTTGCGCAGTTGAAGGTGAGCCGCCAGCAGTGGTGGATGTGGAGAGAGAGATGGCGGAGTTTTGAAATTTGTCATGAACTGCTATATTTATATATGATGATATCAAAGTAAATACATTGTTTGTTCTCTATTAATATCTTTCATTTGCTAACTATCCCTATCAGTAGTTAGTGCCTTCCATAGTTTGAATCTTTTATTTAGCTGGCAGTAGTGGCGCTCGCTGTATTGCAGTAGCTTGAGCAGCGAAGATTTTTGTGAGGTAAGTGATTTGTGAAAGGTATAGTTTAATGTTAGTCAGGGCCATTCTTTTGTAGGGAATTTTGAAAGTCAGATTGCGTTGCGCTAACAAAATATTGTGTGTCAGTTTAAGCACAGTCTTGTATAATTGTTCAAAGGGGACGTTTCAAAACCCGCGTACGGCGATCATGATTTCGGTATTCTGTTGTTGCTCTGCATCGCTTTAAGCAATTGCCGTGATGGTTCCTTTGAAAGGGCATGGCGAATTCCTTCTCCGTCCTTCCACAATCCGTTGGGACCGACGACCTCGCTGTTTGGCCCCCTCCCCCCAACCAACCCACTAACATGCATGCACCTGCTTCCTTTTCGTTTCCTTCCATCCATTCTGCGCCACATAGCTCCCAGGTTATCCTCAAAACCTCCGGTTGAAAACCCAGAGTAGATTCCCGACTTTGCTCTTTGCTTTGTCAAAAGTAAAATATAATTTCAAATATCGTATTACAATACAGTCGCTATAATTATAAAGACCTTCATTCTGATTTCGTTAAGCAATATCTGCTATTTCATGTACGTTTAACAAATTCTCATAGACATTTAACGTACAACCATACTCATAAATGAAGGATAAAGCTGGTACATGGTGAAACAACGCTCTGGTGGGCAGTTTGCGGGTTTAAATCATCTCGGGGTAAGAGCATGAGGTGGATTTGACCTGCGGTCGTCGCACGGTGGCGCTGGCAACAGTCCACATACGCAGAGGTGTGTTGGTGCACGTCAGAGTACGATGCAGCGAGTAAGCCTGCACACGTTTTCGGACGTGCTAATGGTGACTGTGTGTTGAAAATGGCTCAAAAAACACATATTGATGACGTTATGAGGGGTGGAATACTAGGGCGACTGGAGGCTGGTCAAACACAGCAGGCCATAGCACGGGCCCTCCTTGTGCCACAAAGTGTGATCTGAAGATCTACATCTACATCTACATCCTTACTCCGCAAGCCACCTGACGGTGTGTGGTGGAGGGTACCTTGAGTACCTCTAACGTTTCCCCCTTCTATTCCAGTCGCGTATTGTTCGTGGAAAGAAAGACTGTCGGCATGCCTCTGTGTATGCTATAATCACTCTGATTTTATCCTCATGGTCTCTTCACGAGATATACGTAGGAGGGAGTAATATACTGCTTGACTCCTCGGTGAAGGTATGTTCTCGAAATTTCAACAAAAGCCCGTACCGAGCTACTGAGCGTCTCTCTTGCAGAGTTTTCCACTGGAGTTTATATATCATCTCCGTTACGCTTTCGTGATTACTAAATGATCCTGTAACGAAGCGCGCTGCTCTCCGTTGGATCTTCTCTCTCTCTTCTATCAACCCTATCTGGTATGGATCCCATACCGGTGAGCAGTATTCAAGCAGTGGGCGAACAAGTGTACTGTAACCTGCTTCCTTTGTTTTCGGACTGCATTTACTTAGGATTCTTCCAATGAATCTCAGTGTGGCATCTGCTTCACCGACGATTAATTTCATATCGTCATTCCATTTTAAATCACTCTTTTATTACTTTTTATTTATTTATTTATTGCTCCGTGGGACCTAATCAAGGATAAGTCTCCATGGTCATGGAATGAGTCAATACATGAAAATATAACACGATAGTAGAAACAGATTAAATGAAATACAAGAAACGTATTCAGGCGACAATTACTAAGTTAAAATACAGAAAATCAACAATGTAACTCTGAAATTTGCTTAATTTTTCGGCTCTTCCAGGAGCTCCTCGACAGAATAGAAGGAGTGAGCCATGAGGAAACTCTTCAGTTTAGACTTACAAGCGTTTGGGCTACTGCTAAGACTTTTGAGTTCTTGTGGTAGCGTATTGAAAATGGATGCAGCAGAATAGTGCACTCCCTTCTGCACAAGAGGCAAGGAAGTGCATTCCACATGTAGATTTGATTTCTGCCTAGTATTAACTGAGTGAAAGCTGCTAACTCTTGGGAATAAGCTAATATTGCTAACAACAAATGACATTAAAGAAAATATATACTGTGAGGGCAATGTCAGAATTCCCAGACTATTGGATAGGGGTCGACAAGAGGTTCTCGAATTTACATCACATAAAGCTCGAACAGCCCGTTTTTGAGCCAAAAATACCCTTTTTGAATGAGAAGAATTACCCCAAAAAATAATACCATATGACATAAGTGTATGAAAATATGCGAAGTAGACTACTTTTCGTGTTGAACTGTCACTTATCTCAGATACTGTTCTAGTGGTAAATAAAGCAGCATTTAGTTTCTGAACAAAATCCTGATGCCTACTCCCAGATAATATAAGCAATTAACTGCTTCCAGTTGATGACTTGCTATAATGTAGCTAAATGACAAAGTATCTTTCTATCTATGAGTTCGCAGCACATTACACAGACATAAGATTATGGCAACGATTCCAGCAGACAGGAAACGTGTGTAGGCGCTACAGTACTGGACGTCCACAGTTTACGACCGATATATCACCATCAGTGCCAGCAGACGGCCACGGAGTACTGCAGGCAGCCTTGCTCGGGACCTTACCGCAGCCACTGGAACAGTTTTCTCCAAATACACACTCTACAGACGACTGAACAGACATGGTTTATTCGTCCGGAGACCTGAAAGGGGCATTCCACTGACCCTGGTCACAGGAGAGCCCGTAAAGCCTGGTGTCAAGAACACAGTACATGGTCATTGGAATAGTGGTCTCAGGTTATGTTCACGGAGAAGTCGAGGTATAGACTGAACACTGATTCTCGCCAGGTTTTCATCTGGCGTGAACCAGGAAGCAGATATCGACCCCTTAATGTCCTTCGAAGGGACCTGTGTGGAGGTCGTGGTTTGATGGTGTAGAGTGAGATTATGATTAATACACGCACACCCCTTGCATGTCTTTGACAGAGGAACTGTAACAGGTCAGGTGTATTGGGACGTCAATTTGCACCAGTATGTCCGCTTTTTCAGGGGTGCAGTGGGTCTCACCTTCCTTCTAATGGATGATAACGCACCGCCCCACCGAGCTGCCATCCAGGAGGAGTACCTTGAAACAGAAGATATCAGGCGAATGGAGTGGTCTGCCTGTTCTCCAGACCTAAATCCTATCGAACACCTCTTGGATGCTCTCGGTCTTCAAACCCCAGGACACTTCAAGAGTTCCGACAGGCACTGGTGCAAGAATAGGAGGCTATACCCCAGCAGCTGCTCGACCACCTGATCAAGAGTATGCCAACTCTTTGTGCGGCCTGTGTACGTGTGCATGGTAATCATATCCCATATTGATGTCGGGGTACAAGTGCAGAAAGCAGTGGCCTTTTGTAGCACATGTGTTTCGGGACGGTTTTCTCAACTTATCACCAATATCGTGGACTTAAGGATCTGTGTCGTGTGTGTTACCTATGTGACTATGCAGTTAGCGCCAATTGTGTGTAGTGCCACGTTGTGTGGCACCACATTCTGCAATTATCCTTATTTAATGAGCATGAGTGTAGTTAGAAAACATAGAGATATCTACCATTGTTTGAAAAAATCAATACTTTTATGTATACATTTAGCCAGTGACAGTTAAATCGAAAATTTTAATGAATTTTGATCAAAATTAAGCTGTTACATTATAAGTTTTCTTGTACAGAGTCAACCATATTTTTACATAGGTGGTCAGATAAGAATCATTTTATTCTTTAAAAAATTGTAGACTGTGTATTGCACTAATTAGTGATTTTTAGATCTGCCGCTAGTGAGAGAGACCAAATGTGCTATTACAGCCTGCTGCTCTTATCATAGTAATCACTGGTCTAAGATAAACTACATTGCGCCTACTGACATCGTCAGTAAATTCTTCTCGTTCAAATCTTCTGGGTTATCAGCCGAGTTGTCGCGTCGTGTTGTTGCTATATTTCGACGAATCTCCTCCTCCTCAGCTGGAGTCGGAGTGTCGGCTCAGTCATGTACACTGATCAGCGAGAACATTATGACGACCGCCGGCCATGGTGGCCGAGCGGTTCTAGGCGCTTCAGTCTCGAACCGCGCGACCGCTACGCTCGCAGGTTCGAATCCTGCCTCGGGCATGGATGTGTGTGACGTCCTTAGGTTAGTTAGGTTTAAGTAGTTCTAAGTTCTAGGGGACTGATGACCTTAGCTGTTAAGTCCCATAGTGCTCAGAGCCATTTTGAACCATTATGACGACCTGCTCAATAGCTGCTACGTCCACATTTGGCACGGAAAACAGCGGCGACGCGTAGTGGGATGGAAGGAATGAGTTCTTGGTAGGTCGCTGGAGGGAGCTGGCACCAAATCTGCACACGCATGTCACCTAAATTCCGTAGATACCGGGGAAGGTGCGATGAGCTCTGATACCAGGGAAATCACATCCCATATGTGTTCTGTTGGTTTCAGATCTCGCGAGTTGAGGGTGAATGGGCGGGAGGGGGGGGGGGGGGGGACAGCACATGAACTGGAACTCTCCACTTGTTCCTCGACCCACTCCATCATACTCCTGGTCTGTTGAAACATGCCACTGACTTCGGGAAACATGATCGTCATGAAGGAGTGTTCGTAGTCTGCAACTAGTCTACGATACTCCTTGACCGTCATGGTGCCTTGCACGAGGTCTACTGGAGCCACGGAAGCCCGTGCGAATGTTCCCCCGAGCATATAACAGAGCCGTCACCAGCTTGTCTCCGTCCTGCGGTACAGGTATGAAGAAGGTCTTGCCCTGGATGATGAAGGATTCGCGTCCTCCCATCGTCGTCATGAAGAAGGTATCGGAATTCGTCATACCATTCAAAGCTCTGCCACTGCGCCAAGGCCAAATGCCGATGGTCAAGTGACCATTTCTATAGCAGTTGCCGATGTCGTTGTGTTAACAGAGGCACATGAATGGGTCTTCGGCTGCGGAGGCCTGTCGTTATGAGCGCTGGGTGCACTGTGTGGTCAGATACATTTGTACTACGAACAGCATTAAAAACTGAGGGAAGCTGCGCCGCAGTTCTCCGCCTGTCCAATTTTACGAGCCTGCCTTGTCTACGACGTCCGACATCCCACTATGTCTAAACGTGGTTTGACATTGGTTTGGCCACGTTTTGAACACGCTCACCACAGCACTCCTCCAACACCCGCCACGTTGTGCAGTTTCCGAAATGCTTGTGCCGAGTCTCTTTGCCATCACGATCTGCCGTAGGCCAGACTCAGATAGATCGCTCTCGTTCTCCTCTCTACACAAGGACAGGACTCACGTATACTATATGCACCGTGCGTGTGTGTGGCTAACAGTCATTCCTCGCCAGGTCATGCTGCTATCGCCTGGGCGGCATAATGTCGATAGTAGGTCGGTGGTCATAACATTCTGGTTGATCAATGGAAATTCACTGCATCGCGGAGCCTACGCCCAACGCTCAACTAGTGGGACAACCTCGTGCCTCTGGAAGAAAAGCCGTTGCCGATAGTTTTGAAAGGAGTGGGGGTCCCTGCCCGGCCAACGGCTGATGGTACTGCCCGTCTATTATTCGTTGCTGCCTCCGCCGGTTTCAGATCACTGATGATTTGTTAAAGGCACGTCTCAAGTGGAGCTAAGTTGGAAACCACTGTTCAAGTTGACAAAATCCCTATGGATCTTTATATCCACTATGTCTTTGATGACTGAAACCTAGAACCCATCGGTGACGCACGACGAATTTTTGAAACGCGCCATCGTTTTACAGCTGAGGTCAGCGTAGGATGTGGCATTGGCTAACGCGATTGGCCAACCTGCTGGATTTTAGGCAGGGGAGTCTGCGATCCAGCAGCTGTAAAGGAACGATCTAGATATGAAACCGACATTCATTTCTCCTGCTGAAGACGAACAGGAGACGCGTTGAAACGTTGCGACAACATGACACCACGACTGGGCCGTTGGCCTGTAAAGATTTTAAGTAGCCTGTTCGTATGTCGGCAGCGATATAGACTGTGTTAATATCGCTAACAGCGCTCTGCGCCCCCGGCAAGAGATTCTCTGGTTGGGTGGACTTGCAGTTAGCTAGTATGTGCATGATATTGTTAGTGGAGGCTTTGTGTTGGTAGGACATGCATTGTAAAGTGAGATGAAATGTATGTTTACAAGAACATATGTAAGGAAATGTATGACGAAGGTTGTTGTTGATATTGTTTGGGTAGTGGAATTATTGACAACTATATAATTTTTGAAACTGGATGTCACATGAATAAGGTAAAATTTCCTAAATACATTGTTGGCCCTTCAACAAAATCTTTCTTTTGCTAACCATATGACTCCTAGTAGTTTCAGTCTATAGTGGTTAGAATCTTTTTATTTAGCTGCATCTGCAGGAGAGAGTGTGTAGTCAATGCACCGTGAAACTTTGGGTACTGCAAATCAACAAGGTTATGCACAGGCAGGTGATGCTTCTGTTTCGGTCTCTGCTGTGTTGTTGGTACTTGGTGTAGTTCGTGTGATGAAGGTTTTCTGTGAAGTAAGTGACTTATGAAAAGGAATGGAGTTTCCAGTACCGGGATTCGTGATTGAAATCAGCTTAGGCAGTTAACAGAGTTGGAGGTAGTTTCATATTTTTTTTTTAGTTTCATATTTTTTGGATTTGTGACATTGTTAGGATTTTTTGCTATTCAGGGCCATTCTTTTGTGTTAATTATTATAAGTCATGTTGTGAATATATAGCAGTCTTATTGAGTTGGGTTTGTATATTGTGGGTAATAAGTGTATAGGCAAAATTCTGGAGGTCAGTGTTTAGTCAATAAATAATTGAAAGATTTCACCAATGAAAATCGCCAATAAAGCATGCACTCCCATGTAATGTTGTTTATTGTTCTAGCTGATACACTCCTTCTAGCAGGAAACGGTGACAATCGATACTTTAGTTATTGGCACCAGTTAACGTGTTTCTCTGATGTGAGATCCGTTATTAATAGTGTAGGCAACGGCTACATTAGAGCGTGTTATAAATGTCGCAACCGCTGTCCGATGGCATTCACAAGACGTTTACGCTCATGAGGGAGCTATACTTCCTATAATGTGTACCTCTGCAATTTATATCATATTTTATCGACTCGCAGGGTAATTTCAGTAGGTTCAGGTGGACAGTATTTATCCAATATAAAGCAAATGATATGAACTGAAGCATCCTAATATTCAGTGCAAGTGAATAGTGATACCACAGAAAAGCAGCAACGTCGTCCCTAGCGCGGTAAGATACACACTACGCACAAGTATTAATCCAGTGCCTTAACCATTGCCCCAAAGTTATCGGTCATCACGATGACATCTTACCGCCAATTTTTGTATACAAGGCGGTTCTGTAAGCATGCTACAGACTTTCAGGAACGATGGAGCAGGGTAAATTTATCAATATGAAGTAAAAGACCCCGACCGGGAGACGATCGGTTCGAAAGTTGTAAGCGAAAATCTTTCTCATACCTCTGACAGCGGACCTCTTCTACCGCAAGCTCTCCGTTTCCCATGTTTTGGGAGGGGGTACTACGGACAGAAAAAAGAAAAAAAAATTCTAGTTAACACGGGCTCTGAAATGCATCCCTAAGAGCTATGCCGGCCGGAGTGGCCGTGTGGTTCTAGGCGCTACACTCTGGAGCCGAGCGACCGCTACGGTCGCAGGTTCGAATCCTGCCTCGGGCATGGATGTGTGTGATGTCCTTAGGTTAGTTGGGTTTAATTAGTTCTAAGTTTTAGGCGACTGATGACCTCAGAAGCTAAGTCGCATAGTGCTCAGAACCATTTTCTTAAGAGCTATGAACACTTGTTCAGTAGAAAAGACGTGACTCATAGAAGCTAAGATGAACAGAGGCTTACAGCTCTCAAGGTATGTACTTTAGAGCCCATGTTTCGGTCCACATTACCTCTCCCCAAAATATGGAATCAAAAGATCTGTCAGTAGAAGAGGTTCACTGGCAGAGGTATAAAAAAAAATGTCACTTATATCGTTCAAATCGATCATGTTCTTTCTAGGTTCCTTTACCTTAAAGTGGTACAATACTCTTCTCTATCACAGACGAAAGTTTCTAACATCATCACGGAATCAGCGTACGTATTAATAATGGCTTTGTGACTCGTCATAATGTTCAATCACTAGTCGAGTCACTTTATATCTTGGGGTGGCACAATACATGTACTCCTCCGATCTTCAGCTACAATGTGTCAGTAATTTGTGCTACAGTTAAATCTGCAGCCGAAGAATTTACCAAGGCAGTTTCTCTCGGAGGATACCTGAACTGTAGTAACAGCACCGGTTACAAATAGCCACTCCCAGTCAACGGCTGGAAGTGACAAAGGAAACTGCGGATGCTGAGGTCAAAAGCAATGCCAAGCGGCTTAGTTGTTTCACATGATTGCTGATGCTAATGACGTCGGCTGGCAGAGATGCACCGAATTGGTGCTCTGCAATGCGGATTCGCTGCCCGGTAACCCATACGGTAGATGCGCCGGCTACGCGGGCCCTTATCACATTGCGCTATCGAAAGCTGAACAGGGCTGCAGGAAATCGTGGCATGTTTCGTGCTTGCCGTATGGACTACTAAACATGGAAAATCTGGTACGATATGTCTTGAAATGTCTGATTCCGGTAATACATGCTCAGACTCCCTCGCATCGTTGTTTACCTTGAATTTCGTTAGCAGCTGAGATTATGACGAAGGAAAACATGTAACATGGAGAAATGCTTGATACACACTGTGATGTTTTAAAGTGTGTTTACTGACTGCCGGTTTCGCATCGACCATCTTCACAGTACTAACACAAAAATGGAAACAAAGTGAAAACTATGAAACTTAAAGCACATTACATTTTGATGAGAATTATTAACCGAATAATGTTAGCGTTCTTACCAAGAATATCTACAGTAATAACTTCACTTGGCTTCTATGCTGCTTAACGAGGAAAGTATGCGCCGTTGCAGACTCGAGAACGTAATGAAATTGTTACGGAACGCCTTAATACCGGGTTAACCAAGCAGAAAACAAGTACAGAGCACCAATGCTCAGGCACATCGAAAGCCATTAGACTTCCATACAAGAGTAGATCAAAGACGCTGCTAGTCAAAGTCAGAAAACTAGGTGCAGAAAATGGTTCAAATGGTTCTGAGCATTATGCGACTTAACATCTGTGGTCATCAGCCCCTAGACTTAGAACTACTTAAGCCTAACTAACCTAAGGACGTCACACACATCCACGCCTGAGGCAGGATTCGAACCTGCGACCGTAGCAGCAGCGCATTTCCGGACTGAAGGGCCTAGAACCGCTCTGCCGCAGCGGCCGGTCTACGTGAAGAACATTTGTACACTATAGTACAGTCGCTGAGAGATACGCATGCACTCAAATTACAAAAGAAGATATATAATAGAAGAAGATACTGTTGTACATGGATTTTTTTATTCTGTACAATATTATAAAAATAATAGTCACATAATACTATTACAGTGTCACACGATTTTATAGGATCACATGATGAAAACAAACCGAACACACAGACATGTAATGTTGAACAGTTATATGATTCAATGCAACATCTACGGATTATCCAGACTAGCAGCAGTAAAACAGCTCGAACATCATATCCATATCAGCGGTTTTAGGATGCAGATAGTGAAACCAAATGGGGAAATGTATACTGCATGCAGCATTACGTAATACGGTATTCACATACTATTAATGACCTCACTGGTAGTGAGGTAAGAAAGCAGAGTGCGTACCATGCATTTCTCCAAGTATATCGGCGCAGTTGACAGCTACCGGAAAAAAATATTTTGGAAAACGTGAAAGCCACAAAAGCATCATTTTACAGGAGAAGTGGAAAACATTGTTTTAGACGTGTGTCACACAACTTAAGGTGTTTAAGAGGTATTTTTTTCTAAATCTTACATAGCAGCTCTGATGCTAATGCTGTTGTTCATTACAAGACCTATTGGTGTGCTGCTGTAGAGCTAGTCAGGTAAAGAGTATACGCCAGGCAGTATGTAGCTACGGTTGCTGCTAGTGTTGTTCTCTGTATTAGTAAATGGGTAAAGCGATCACCTTAAGCCAGTTGTAGTTCATGGCAGCAAAAGTTCTCTGTTTTTCATGTAATTCCAGACCGAATGTAAAAATGTAAAATACCGTCATCAGCTACTCAATAAGAGTTATTATCTTACGTTAAAGGTGGGACTCAATAAGGCAAATATCAAAGTCAGAATCTGTGGATATGTCATGAGGCACCGTGCTTCGTGTCGTGCTAATTACCCAGATTTCCGAATTATTTTTATTGCTGGCTACTCTATCATAATGACAAAAGCATAGAACTTCCTCCAATAAATTTTCGCTGCGCAATTAGTAAAACATCAGTCACGATGTTTTAATTTATTACTTCCTAGGTACCACCTCTACTCGCCACAAACTTTACAGACAGTATAAACTTACGCCACTGAATTTATCTCCAAAATTTTATCATTGTACAACACAGAGTACTGAAGATATGATACAGTTACTTGCGTGAAAAAGTAGGTTTTATTGAAGCGGAGAGCAAATTATCCTTACTAGGCTCGTGCAGTGTTAGATAATGAGAGCACTCAGTTACTTCCAAGGAACTTTAAACGTAATTTTACAACTTTTATAGCTGAATAATTAGGATATTCTGTGTTCAGCCGTAACGTTTCTACCTGCTTAATGTCAAACATTTAGTATATTATACATTTGTCTGAAGCTGTTTTATACTTGGAAGTTGACGGCGAGGGGTGCGGTTTACTTGTTATGAAAACGCGAAAAATGTGTAGGAAATTTGTCACTCTTCTCTCTTTATGAACTCGTCTTACTAAAGAAACATTCTAACCCACACATTTTTAACAAAATTAAAGGATAACTTTTTTTGAAACCCCTTCACTGTCTCTGACTGCGACGCAGTTTGGCTGGGGGGTGCCTGCAACCTCTGTCTTTAATGGTACAGACTCGGGCTCGGGGACGCTTTAAACAGCAAGAAGTCGACAATTCTGTCCAACGCCACCATGGTGAGTGACGCAATGGGAAGATGGTATTACCTCCTATTATGCGTCACATGTCACCAATCGTCTAGATGCTTCTACGACGGAGATCAGAGCAGCGTTGAAATCACGTGGTTTTCCTAGGACTTGTCGCTATGGGACTTAACTTCTAAGGTCATCAGTCCCCTAGAACTTAGAACTACTCAAACCTAACTAACCTAAGGACATCACACACATCCATGCCCGAGGCAGGATTCGAACCTGCGACCGTAGCGGTCGCGCGGTTCCAGACTGTAGCGCCTTTAACCGCTTGGCCACCACGGCCGGCGAGGGATTCAGTGAGGCCACTTCAACACACCGGGATTAGTGTAACATTATTGTCTTCCCGACTTGCGTCCGGTAAATTTGGAAACTTGAAATATGGTGATGTTTTTACCAAACACGTACCAACACCAAATGGGCCCAAACACGACCACTGTATTGTCATTCTCTGCCGAGTGTCAAACAACGGTAGACACCCGCCAGAGAATGAAGAGATAGGGGCAGTATATCTGTCGAAATCCACCTTGGTCGAAAGGTGCGGCAGCCATGTGTTGGAAAGGTGCTGCTCACAGTGGAATATCGGGACTATTGATTACTGATTCACTGCGGAACGGTACTGCGCAAATTGGAAAAATTACGGCATACTGTTGAGGCGAAACGCCCAGGAAAATTGCGGCGAGGGCTGCTGCTGCATCATGATAACGCAAGTCCTCATATCGCAAATGTACTAATGCAGCAGTTGCGCCAACTATTGTGAGAGATATTACAGCGCCCTCTCAATAGCCCTGATGTCTGCCCATGCTATTATCACGCCTTCGGTCCCAAGAAAAATACCTATAAGGGACGTCGATTCCAGTTATGTAATGATGTGCAGCAGGCACGGACTTTTTCAAGCAGCAGGATACAGTATTTTATCAAACGCGTATCTTCAGCCTGTTACGTCGATGGGATAGTTATCTCAGTAATCACGACGATTCTGCCTGGTTTGCATACCACTTCGGGCCTGTACTGCCTTTGAAAGGAAACTTTTTAATCACCTCTTATATCTTACTATTCACAAGCTTCAAAAAGATCACGTCTATCTCAGGACATGGGCGGAGTTTGTCAATAACTAACTGTGTGTGTGCTCGTAAGTTTCAAAAAACCTGTTTGAGATAATGTACGGTACTAATATTCATTCACGCTCACTACAGCTTTAGAAAACTTGTGTCCCACAAAAACAGCTCGGAGGTATTTGACACAACTTCAGAGGTGTAAGTATCTACCGATGGGTTCTCCATGCCTGTTTCTACTAGACTATGCAATGAAATTTGTAACCATTTTATACAACCGCCTTTCCCTTCCGATATCTATGACTCTTTATTTCGTTGGTTAAATTGACAAAGATGTTAAAAAATGCCATGGCCGGTACTCGAACCCGTGACACCTGTGGCACAAGCCAGGCAGTCTGCTACTTAGCTGTGTAGTAATGTTTTCCCGAGAAGGAGATCAAACTGAATCAGTTTTTTAGACGTACTTAGGGAAGTGAGTTTCGTTATATTATTCAGCGTGAGTCAGTAACTATTGTCACCGAGAATAACTCCGAGAGTATGATAGTTGCTGAAAAGTTTGTGGGACAAAAGCTTCATTGGACAATGGGGGCCCATAATAGGAGGTTTGAATTTTGTTGCTAGGTGGGGTCGCTTCAGAGTTATGAAAATTTACTTTTTTTTTTTAAATGGGATACTGTAGTTTGGTACTTATTTTCTGATAGCGGCAATCGAGAGAATCCAATGGTGTGTAACAGTAACGTCTCTGAAGGTAAGCGAATATCACAAAGCTGGCATGAACGTCCATTTACAGAGGTGTTCGAAATGATGACCATTGGTATTAATGCTGTGCTGCAGTCTTTTTATCCTGGATTGAGTGGTATTCGTTATCAAATCGGCATCCATCGTGTTGATACCACATTCTGCTCCTAGCTTCTAAAGGTATTTCTTCCAATAATAGACCTAATGTTTCTTGCAGGAATGTGGTGTACTTTCTATCATTAAAATTTCCTTCGATGAAATAGGGGCCTATAATTCGGTCCTCAAGAATCCCACAGCATACATTCACCAAACACGGTTTTTGGTGCGAGACTTGCCGTAGCCCACATGGATTTTCAGTTGCCCGATAATAAATGTTATGCAAATTGTCCGTGAATATAGGCTCGTCAGTAAATAAGATCAAATTAATAAATGTGTCATCCCTCTGAATCTGAAGTTGAGCCCATCGTCAGAATTTATTGTGACGCGTACATTCCGCACCGGTGGAGACTGACATGGTAAGGATAATTATGGCAATGCAGATTCCCTTGCGATTTGACGCGAACTAACACAAAGGTCTCGAAGCACAGTGGCAAGAGTACCAATTTCCGTTTCCTCGTTAGTAACTTTCCTTTGCCGGATATGTTTCCAGTTGTTCTCAATTTATCACACACATATTCAAACGTACGACGTGAAGGGTGAGTGCGTTGAGGATATATATTTCAGTGTATAAGTCTCTAGCTCTCACCGAAATTCCATGGCATTCTCCGTAAATGAAAAGCATATCGACTTGTTCTTCGAAGGAATAAATCATTCACATTCGCTTGATTTGACGATACTAATCTTATGGTTTCTATTAGAGTTGTGTTGCGAAACCATCAAACGGTGTTTACATGTCAGTGGCACGTTAGATGGATATGCCGTATTCGCGAATATTTACTCTTAGCACGATATACGAGAGAGAAGTGTGAGAGCATGTGCTTCGATAAGTGCCGCTATGATAAGGAATACCACTCAATCCTAGATAAGCACTGTACTGATACCAATGGCCATCACTTCGAACACCTTCTGTAATTGGATATTCATGCCTCCTTTTTGACCTTCGTTGACCTTGAAATGTCTTACTGTTACACATCATCGGACTCGTCTCGATAGCCGTTGTTAGAAAATAAGTACCAACTACAGCACCCCATTTAAAAAAAACAACGTTGGCCTTCATAACTGTGACGTGACGCCACCTAGCAACAAAAAACTTAAGTCATATTATGGCCCCCGTCGTCCAATGCAACGTTTGTACCACAAAAGTTTCAGCTAGTATCATACTTTCGGAGTTACTCTAGGTGGCAATAGGTAGTGACTCACCTCGCACGTGTATATGCGATGAACTGATGGTTAACAGTCTTTAACACGAGAACGGAATCGTGGCTGTCGAATCTATAACCGCTCGATAGCACAAAACAGAGTCGGTTTGACTGACTTTGGAAAGGATAAGCTGCTCAAGGACAATAAGATAAATTCGACTTGAATAGTTTCAGCATTTTACCTTCCTCATTACTAACATAAGAGGTTCCATTGTCTTTATAGGACTTGTTTCTTTTCCGCTCAGTGTTGTCCCTTTACCTGGGGAGCTGCAGTGTCTGAGCGCCACATCGCACCCCGTTCCCTCTGGTACACTCAAAGAGAGTGCCCTGCCAAGAGGCACGAGGATATCACCCTCACCTTAGGGAACGAGCCCGGAGTCGGCCTTATTTTCCATTTGTTCGCTGGAGAAGAATACAGTTAGCCAGGAAGCTTGCACATGAATTGAAACTTTGGTGTGTTCGTCGATGCACTGCTCTATACTGATTATTTTCGTTACTTTGACTATAAATACTGTTATGTACTGCATCTGGAACAGAAGACATTCTCTCAGTATTATTGGGTTCCTAGGGATATCCAATCACAATAATTATAGCACCCGGTATGTAACATATACGAAACAGGCCTGAAAAAGAAATTAGTAACTCTAATTCCAAAGAACGTAAATACAGACAAGTACCATCGGTATAATAAGTCAAGGCTGCAAAATAATGACACGATTCACTTACGGAAGAATGAAGGAACTGGTGGGAGGCGAGCTCGTGGAACAGCAGTTTGGTGTTAGACAGATATAAGAACACGAGAGTCCATAATGGCACCTCGACTTTTCATAGCGGCCACGCTGAAGAAAAAGAAACCTGCGCTTATAGCGCTTGTAGATTTAGAAAAAGCTTTTGACAATGTAAATGGACTACACCCTTTAAAATTTCGAAGGAAGCAGGAATGAATTACAGGGACCTAAAATATATTTACTACATGTACAGAAACCAGACTGCAGGTATAAGAATAAATATTCAACGAAAGGAAATCGTAATTCAGAAGGGAGTGAGACAGGGTTACAGCCAACCTGCGATGTTATTCAGTCAGTACATTGGGCAAGCAGTAAAGGAAACCAAGGAGGAATTTGGAAAAGGAATTAAAATTCTGGGAATAGCAATGAAATTTGTTACCATCACTTGTATCGATTTAACTGTTAGGAAGGCTTTTCTGAAGATATTTGCCTAGATTTTAACCATGTACGGAGGTGAAAACTGGACGGGAAGTCGTTTAGTCAAGGAGAGAGTAGAAGCTTAGGAAAAGTGCTAAATATTAGATAGGCAGATCGAATAACAAATGAGGGGGTACTGAATCTAATTAGAGAAACCGGAATTTAAGGCAAAGCATGACAAAAAAAAAAAAAAAAAAAAAGGTTTCAGTTCGTAGGACACATCATAGCTGATCAAGGAATTGTCAGTTTGGTAATGGAAGGAAGATATGTCAGAAGGGGGGAGGTGTGTGAAATTGTAGAGGGAAAACAAGCCTTGAGCACCGTAAACAGGTTGAAATGGGTATAGGTTTTGGGTTTGGTAACAATGAAGAAATGCAGAGGCGTATACAATTTCGACTTGTATGAGGAGCTTCATGAAAACAGTATTCTGACAGAATACGACAACAGCAATATAAGGCAGAACCAGATACAAATGAAAAAAAGTAATGTATGCAGGATGAGGCCAGCTGCATACACTGAACAGCTAAAACATTATGACCAATGCCCACCGCGACAATGGACACCGCCTGATTGTGTTGTGGGCAAGGGACGCGGTAACAGAAGTATGTGAGCGGAGCAGAAGCAGACAGGGGATGGCCCTAGCGAAAATATGGGCTGCAAAGGTGAAATCCATTGAGGGAAGAGACTGTGATCGAGGGCAGATTATTATTACGCAGAACCTGTGAACGAGTATCTCGAAAACGGCGGAGCTAGTCGAATGTTCACGTGCTACTGTCGTGAGCGTCTATGGAAAAAGGTACAATGACAGCAAAACTACCACAAAGTGCGAAATGGTTGGACGTCCTCTTCACAGAACGTGGGGTTTGGAGACTTGACTGTTCTGTAAAGTAGGATGGATGGTGACCTGTGCCATCTCTGCCGAAGACGCGGAATGCTACCCATGCCCAAGTGTTTCGGAGCACACTGTTCATCGCACATTGTTGAACACGGAGATAAATAATAGACCAACCCTACTTGTTACATGTTCATTCAACGAGATCCTCGCTTACCATTGCAGTCGGCTCAGGACCATCAGGATTCGACCATCGATCAATGGAAACGTATCGGCACGTGGGGGGAATCACGTATTTGCTACACTAGGTCGATGGTCGTCTCCGCAAACGCTGTCATGAAAATGAACGGTGGCTCGCCACGGACGCAGGCAGGTGGGAGCAGTATTATGTTATGGGAGACGCTCTCTTGCGCCGGTATAGGAGCTACATTCCTTCGTGCACTTGATGTGTTCTCCGAAGGCGGTGTTATCTTTCAGCGGTATAACTGTCCGTGTCTCGGAGCCAGAACCGTGATACAGTCTTCGAGGACGATTATAGTGAACTCTCGTTGGCGTCTGGCGACCAAATTGGACAGATATAAATTCTGTGGAACCCATATCAGTCATTTTCTGGCACTATCATCGAGTACGCAAATTAGCGGCCCGTTATTAACGCGAATTACTTGACCTGTGCTTGGACATCTAATGCCTAATACTCCACAAACCTACCAAAAAGCCATTTATATCCTTTCAAAGACGGACAAACAAGCTGTTTAGCAGGTGGTCATGGTGTTTTGGATCATCGGTGTATGACGTTTGAACTCTATTAAGCTGTGAATCTTTGCGTTTACTTGCCTGTTTCTCGTTGATCGGTGCATTGCACATTAGCTTAATTGTATTACTGATGCTGAAAACACGGCAGATCTGATAAAAGCTGTAAAATGACGTAACGTAATCCAACAGGAGAAACTTTTCCTAGCGCTGCTAATATTTTTCCTGATATCCGACGGGGTCACACAGAGCGAAGTGACCCACATGTTTTACAATAGAAAAATATGAGTATCTCATTTTACCGCTATGGATGGTGTAAGTTCAACAGCAAAGAGCAGTTGTGGTTACTGTTTAGCATAATGAACCTGAATGAATGCGCGAAATCCACATGGTTCAAATGGTTAAAAGGGCTCTGAGCACTATGGGGCTTAACATCTGTGGTCATCAGTTCCCTAGAACTTAGAACTAATTAAACCTAACTAACGTAAGGACATCACACACATACATGCCCGAGGCAGGATTCGAGCCTGCGACCTTAGCAGTCGCGCGGTTCCTGACTGAGCGCCTAGAACCGCTAGACCACCGCGGCCGGCGAAGTCCACATACATTCCACTATCTGTTGTCAGGAATACTTTGATAAACTGTACTTCACTGTCAAACTTAACCACTTTTGATGCATTCATCACGTAAGTTGTGTACGAAAACACACGGTAAGCCAACTTACAGCTGGGACACAGCTACTTTTTTCGCGACATATACGACGGGGAGAAAGACATAATAGTAAATGAGGGGGTTCTTTCTGGATATGCACACGGCATTACATCCCCTGATTTGGAAGCAGACACTCAAACTGACAACACTGTGACAGTGGTTAGCTGGATTTTAGCGGCACTGTTTGACATAAAACGTAACAAATTAGGACATCGAATAAATTGATTTTCTCAATATACTGTACTCAAAAATGTCCAGATGTGTGTGAAATCTTATGGGACTTAACTTCAAAGGTCATCAGTCCCTAAGCTTACACACTACGTAACCTAAATTATCCTGAGGACAAACACACACACCCATGCCCGAGGGAGGACTCGAACCTCCGCCGGGACCAGCCGCACACTCCATGACTGCAGCGCCTTAGACCGCTCGGCTAATCCCACGTGGCAATATACTGTACTCCCATTGACTGCTGACAGACTATTGTTTTAAGAATTCGTTATTACAGGTATCCTCAATAACTTCTACTTCATGCGTGGGAACGAGCGTCGTGATAAATCAGTTTCCCCTGACCTGATATTCGAAAAGACAGCAGATAAAATACTCGTAGTTTCCCAGTCATGCAAATTTAGGTTTCCTCTGATATTCCTAGGTAGCTCAACGCGAATGTATTCTGCTTGGGACCACGCATAAAGCCACATAAGCATCTCTGATTAAATTAATAAACAAAATAATTTAATACCATTTATGCTGGTTCATATTTACAAACGGAAAAATCATCACTTGAATCCCAAGTCTTAACACACTACAGGTAAGTTAACGACCATGGACTGGAACAGTTACATCGTTAAAAATATTTTACTTGAATTAATAGCCCTCTCAGTGCTCTGGTGTTGACAGAGAAAGATGTAATGTTACTTGAAAGCTCATGTGATAATTTCATCACATCTTTAGAATAAATGGCATTAGATGCATATTTTGTAGAGCGGTTTTAGAGTGGTGGAATGTTTCATTCATGATACAGCCGTAGGCAAAACCGAAACTGTGTTATGTGAATGGCGCTCCTTGTGCAGAAGCACTGGCCTGGGTGCAGTTAACATCCTTTCCCTATTCTGTGTACCTCAGTTGTACAACAGTACCTTTTTCAGAATCGTTCAGATAATAGTAATATGAATAATAACAGGGAACACAGTACCAAATGGTTCATGGCAGAGCAGCAACAGTGATTCTAAGAATACAAACATATATAGCGGGGAGTGGAGGGTTGGGGCACTGGAGGAGCAATTGGAGACATGGGTATGGGGATGTCGTTGAGTGGGAGGTGATAGACTTGAGAGAGAAGGGTGACCTAGAAGGGTGACTTTGAGGAGTGACGTTGAGGGGTATGAATAACCTTCAATTGTTCTGAAAACCTCAACTTAAAGCGCCAATGTATTCATCAGCTACAGGACCATTTCTGTTGCGTTTGTCGAGAACCTTTGCTACATCCCATATCATGTCTATACATTGATGTCGCGCTTCTCATTCCTCCTATCTTTTAGTATAACTCCCTATTTGTGTCTGTAGCTATCGCATTACACACACTCACTCTTTCACACAGACACACACATACACACACAAACCTACTTAATAGTGCTTTGGTCTACATTTGCAAAGCACAGTCACATGGTTGCCATGAATTGTGGGCTGATGGTATTTCGTCGCAGTGCTAGTGTACCATAGTTGCCTAACCGCCCTTATGATGCAGAGGTCGACAACCTGACGCGCCATTCCCGACATTTTATGCTGTTTTACTATTGTAAGGCGAAAACAGCCTCACAATGCTGGAAAAAGTTTCGTGGTGTATACAGGGATGATGCAGTAACGGCTCGAGAATGACAAAAGTGGTTTAGTCATTTTAGAGCAGAAAATCAGGCTCTAACATACCAACCATGATCTGGACGGTCAACGGTTACGGACGTGAAACGGTTACTGACTTGATAGTCTACAATCCAAGAATGGCAACGCCTGTATTGTAATGGCAGGTCATTGTCGCACGTGTTACTGTAGCCAGGAACTTGAAGCAGCTAGCTTACGTAAATATTCACGATGTATGGGTTCCTCATGAACTCAGTGAAGCGAATTTGATTCAGCCCGTGTCCATCTGGGAGTCGTTATTGAGAGGCAATCAGAATTCTGCACTTCTGGAACGACTGGTAACTGGATATGAGATCTGGATAGTGTACAACAACCATCGGAAGAATAAATTGTAGCGCAAGGCAAGGTAGCCATCACTATCTGTTCCTAAAACAAGGCTGCATCCGAGAAAGATTCTGCTGTGCATCTGGTGAGATTGAAAAGGCGTCCGGTGTGACGAACTTCATCCGAATGAATCATATCCGAGGAAAAGTGTTCGCTGTTGGATCATCTCAAGGCATTCTTTGATGAGAACCTACCGGACTTGAGACATGATGTTATCTTTCACCACGACAATGCCAGATCACATACTTCTGCCAAAACCTGCGTTCTTTTGAGTGGGGTGTGCTACTACAACCGCCGTATTCGCCAGATATTGCTCTTCACGGCTTTCATCTGTTACGTTCCCTGCAGAATTTCACGAACGGCAAAACGCTACACCTCCCTGGAGGACTGCAGACTGATCTTCGAAGAGCTTATCAATCTGAAAACCCCCACATTTTGGAAGAATGTCATTTACAATTTTCTGGAGAAAGGGCAATACGTTATCGATAAGAATGGCGTCAGCTGCAGGAAAAGAACAGTTTGTTTACACAACCCAGTCGCCTCATTCAGTTGTGCACGACCTTGTTCGTGAAGTGTGTGCGCAGAGAGGCCGACAACCAATCTGTCTTAGCTGTGGTGCGGAGAGACGTCTTACCAGGCGTTTTGTGACCGCACTGTAACGAAAAGCGAACGAACTATTGTGACAACCCAACATTTCCATTTCAAAGAAACACTGTTCTTGTAAGTGTCATGTGAATTTTGAGTCCAATCTACCACAGTCATCGTCAGTTAGTCAGGCCATCTCCCTCCACCCAAAAAGCAGGAAGAAATTTATACTAGTTCAGTTTGGCATTAAAATAATTCCGTCAGAATATCATGATTTAATTCGTTACCTAACACATTGGCCGGATGAACTCTCAGCTGGCCCCAGCTGCTCAGTGAGTCAGATAGGAATTCTGCTCAGACAAGATACATGCTGTTCAGACTCAAGAAAGAGTTGTGGAGATAGCCACTTGGAACTTGAGCCGCCTGCGCCGTAAGCTGTCTAGGGTTTGGAGATACAGGACGAGAAAGCTGACAAGGGAAGGCGGCCAGTCACCATTTTACATCCGTAGATGGACTATCCGGACGTTAGCGTAATGCACATTGTTGGATCGGAGCGAGATCAAACATTCCAGAGCAAACATTTTCAAACATTCATTTCGGAGAAAGGAGCGACAAATGGCTACTTCACAGACCTTGAGATATTACAGAAAACGAATGTTGCCACAAAGAAAGAACACGTTTTGAGGAAACACGGCGATGTCAAGCAGTTATGAAAGTAGCTACTATATAATTGTACTAGCCTTTTACCAGCGGCTTAGATAGCTTATGTATAAGGAACATATGCTGTCCGTATCTCCTCTTCCCTTCTCTCCTTGTCCGTCTCCCCCACTTCCCCGCTGCATCTTCTTCCTCCCAGTGTCCATCACTTCCTCGCCCTATTTCATTCCATCTCCTTCTCCCCCTCCCTATGCTCATCTCTTTGTCCACCTACCTCTGTCCATCTTTTACTACTCCCTCCTGTAACTGTCTATTACTCCACACTCCTTCTATCTTTCTCTGTTTCCTTCCTCTCCCTAATCATCTTCTCCTACCCCATTTCTGTATCTCCTCCCCCCTTTCACTATGCCTCCTACTCCCACTCTCATTGTCCACTTCCATTTCACTCTCTCTGTTCATGTCCTCCTCCCCCCCCCCTCTCTGGCTGTATCCTCTTCCCCACCTCTGCCATCCCCTCCTCTCCCCAACTTCTCCTTCCCCCTCTTTCTGTCCATCACCCACCACACTCCATACCTAGGGGGCGTCATAAATGTTTGGCATTACCATAGCTTTTCTGACCCCATCCCCACCCTTGTGGGTGATAGGTCATAGTTGCCTTCAGCTCTTCTTTTAAGACAGTGAGTAGTATGTGTCCAAAATTTGGCTGAAATCGATCTAGTGGTTCACGAGGATATGTGGAAAATAACGATATATACAAATACACACATACATCCATTTTTATAAAGATAGATAAGTGATCAGACTCATTTGAACTGGACAATCAGATGCACATCAAAACCCACAGAACCATTTTCTCAATGATAAGGGAATAGTTGAATTTGGGTGAGACTTCACTTTCCAACTTCAGAGGTAGACAAAAATAATTGCGTTGACACACACGTCGCCATTATCTTGAAGCATCTCAGTGCTTTTATCGGAGGCACAGCAGAACGTAATGACTGTTAGGTATATGTAAACCTGTAGTCGCATACCTGTCCCAATTCAATATGACGGCTTCTAAAGCTCCGGCCACATGGTACACAGCCGCCACAGCCACATGCAGCGTCAATTTCCACTGTTCTGCCTGAGGCAGAGAAAGAGATTCTAAAGGCCCTGGTAAAAACCCTGAGAGATCTTCATCAATATTTTATCTACCTTAATTTTTTATCATTTCAGTCATACGGATAGATATGTGTTAGTGTCAAAAAATTAATTAGATAAAGAGGGCATACTGCCTTATGCAGATATCAAAGAGATTACTACAAAAACTGCAGTTTAATCACTGGAACTTTGACATCTAACAGTGCTGGAAACAGTTCTTATAACTGTTCTGATAGGTAAGATATACATTTGTAAGAAAGTAACATAAATAGAAAGTCTCTTGCATAACAAGAGAAGCTCTTAATGAGGGATTTGATTACCCCTATGAACCACACATACTGCACAGTGACATGCTATGCTCTCTCGGAGCCGGCCGGGGTGGCCGAGCGGTTCTAGGTGCTATAGTCTGGAACCGCGCGACCGCTACTGTTGCAGGTTCGAATCCTGCCTCGGGCGTGGATGTGTGTGATGTCCTTAGGTTAGTTAGGTTTAAGTCGTTCTAAGTTCTAGGGGACTGATGACCTTAGAAGTTAAGTCCCATAGTGCTCAGAGCCATTTGAACCATGTGAGCCAGCTCTTTAGGAGATGATTCAAGAGCCCTCCTTAGCAACTGGCGTGCGGGAGTCTGTAAATGTCCTTGGTGCAGGCTAACTGGATGCAATTCACATCCTCAATGCAGCTCAGGTGTGCACCTTCAAGAAATACGTCCATCAAAGCTGCTCGATGTGGATGGGCATTACCATCCACCAAGAGGAGGTCTGGACCAACTGAACCTCTGAAAAGTCGAGCATGATTTAACAGTATCACATCCCTGTACATCTGTTTGCAGTATTCCGCTGACCAACAACGAAGACGAGCAGCTCTGTGCTGCCATTAACTTGATGCCTGCCCACAGCATGACACCATGACACCATCCCCTCCAAACCGATCTAATTCCCTGATGTTCCTGAGGTTGTATCGTTTACTGGATTTTCTCCATAGTAACGTGCGACGAGAATCAATTTGAAAACTAAATTGTGATCCATCTGTGAAGAGCGTAAGCGTCCATTCGTTCACTGTCATGTTTACTGAGACCTGGGGCCAAGTATATTATCCTGCAAGACAGGGTCCAAACGGCGATAAAGACATGTTGGTCTCTCGCGCTGTTTGTGTTTACCTTTCGGTTAGATCACTATTCACCACACGGAGTACTCCCTTCCTATACGGAGTGTCCGAAGGTAACAATTTACAGTGATAAGGTGATCTCTGATCGTTTGCCTTTTCATTAAAGTGTCATCGTTTTTACGCTTAACTTTTGGACACTTGCGTATTTTAATTGTCTTGTTAGAGTGAGCTATAAATTTAATAGTTGGTTTCGAAATATGATAATAAAGGACTGTAACGTAATAAACACTGCTGTTTATAAGTTAAGGAAGAAAGTAGCTTTCGCATGCCCTGTCATTGACAAGTAACATAACTCGATGAAGCTTGGGCCATACGTAGAGAGAACTGCTACTACATAGCACAGTGCAGTACAGAAAGTGTATGTTGCATACTTGTTCGAATACTTTTCGAATACTGTGACAATATTTGTCACAGTATATCGCTAGTTCTATTACCGTGTTTTGACTTAATCCTTTCAATCCCCTGTGTAATTCTCCTTACGGTTTCTTATCTTCCATGTCACTCTCATCCATTTCTCCTTTCCTTTCATTGCATTGTTTTCGAGATTCTTTTGTTTACTCCTTGCAGATTTCCTTCACCTTGTTTAGTTAACACTGGTTTGCCATCTGTGTTCTCAGTACTCATAAAGTTGCTTTTCATTCCTCCAAAGATCCATTAATATTTCTTGGTTGTGAATGTTTCTGGTGCTTCCTTTGTAGCTAATACTGCATTTCCATTCTGACCTATCAATTTCATTTACAGACGTATGAATTCCCCTGGGCCTTCTTCATTTGTGCGTTTTTCATATTTTATCTTTCCGTCAGTTTTATTCAGTACCTTTTTGTTGTCAAATGGTCTCTACTGTGCATTGTGTGGTTGCCTATTTGGTCCGCTGCCGTCTCCACAACCTCTCGAGGCCGTTCATTCTCCTCTAATGAAATTATATCCATTTTTCAGTCATCCGTTGTCTAATACCACCTTAGAAACTCTCAGATACACTTCGTTCTATCAGCGTATGTAGGTTTCATCTCAATTATTTCCCAACTTTCTGCAGTTTCTTCTTATTAATCTGCAGCTGAGAAGCAATAAGTTGCTTACTTATTTTGTCCTGCCTTACTGTTTCATTTCGTTGTATTTCGTTTTTCTCAGAAATATAATAAATAAACAAGGTAATACATACCAACAATTTTTAGTAAAATCCACAAGTAAATAATGGAAATCTGTTCATTTCGATTGACTGTCGAGAAGTGTCGTTCTCGTGACGGGCTGCAGTTCCATATATGAGGCCGTTGTTCCCAACATAGAATATACTGCTCCAACTTTTTTGGGTGGCCCCACAGGTAGAGCAGAAATGCCTAGTTGTCTTCTAGTCACCGGTGGCAAAGGTAATGAGGAATATCAACTTGACTTTCAAGGAACTCTATATGTACTTGAGTGAGTGAATACTTGTGTGTGTGTGTGCGTGTGTGTGTGTGTGTGTGTGTGTGTGTGTGTGTGTGTGTTTGCGTGTGTGTGTAAGGGTGAGGAGACCAGTGGGATGAGTTAAAGTGAGAGAGATGACGAGCAGCCGACGTCACTTAGGAGGCGTTCGATAAAAAGTTCTTTATCGGCCCATCGCGCCTCCCGGCGACGCCGTTCATCGCCGGGCGATGGGGAAGCTGCCGCTCGCTGAGAGGTTAATAGCCGGTTAATTACTGAGGACGTAGGTGTTTGGGGACTGAACTAATATTCATAATGTGTTGTCTTTAACGCTGTAACTCGGACGCTTAACTACGGCCATTAATCAAGTGGCGCGTGAAGAGCAATTACTCATTAAGTACCGGCGCCGTGGGCGCTCGCAAACCGTGTTAGGCCAACTTAGGCTACGCGGCGGCTGGCCGGCCCGGAAAGTAACCGTCCCACACTCTGTCACCCCGTGTCTTGGAGGGCCACCGGGGACTGAACACTGCGCACAAACGGCAGGAACCAAGCCGGAACTTGTACAGGCAGGCATGCCTACAGCGTTTCGTAATTATAGATCAATTTCCAGTTAAAACCACCACTTTCTTTCAAAAAAATGGCTCTGAGCACTATGGGACTTAACATCAGTGGTCATCGGGCCCATAGTACTTAGAACTACTTAAACCTAACTAACCTAAGACATCACACACATCCATGCCCGAGGCAGGATTCGAACCTGCAATCGTAGCGGTCACGCGGTTCCAGACTGAAGCGCCTACAACCGCACAGCCACACCGGCCGGCCTACATTCTTTCGTTTAATGGGGTACGTCTATATATTTTAGACTACGGAGCACTGAATACTTCCTCGTTCAGTTTCCTTGGACGTACACTTCTAATGGCATTACCACTTTCTGTCTCCTTTTCCAGAAGAACACCATTTCCTTGTAGAGGAAGACTAGAGCCTTACCGTCAGTTTGACGACGACGTCATTGGCGCTCTAGCTAGGATTACAGAAAAGGTGGGGAAAGAAGTCGACCTTATCCTAGAAGACACGGTGCCATCAAATGCTTGTGTACATTAGTGAAACTCCCCATAACATGAACAGAAGTTCGTATTAAATAACAACTGAGAGAGAAATCATGACGTACATAATTTTTATTTCATTGTCTCGATCGCGCAGCTTTTTGAATAGGATTACAGATTTCGTGTGTGTAACAGTCATCTTCAGATTCTGCAGCGGAAGTAAGAGACAGTACATTACTACGTAACAGTTTAAGAGATTAAATACAAATGACAGAAGGTATAATAAAAAGAACAATATACCTTTCATTCTGCTGCGCTGCAGTATGTCGTAACATATAAAATAAAACTGCCAAGCATGTATCCACTAATTATAGATAGAATGCAAAGAAATCCTACAGATCGTTGTTGAATCAATAATGCACAAATAATTATACAAGTGATCAAAAAGAATTTCAATTAAAAGTATTGCTCTAAAAAACACTCTCAGCTGAACATAACGAAACAAAATTCTTTTAAAAGTGTTTGTCTCAAAGTAAACTCTAGTCGGCTACTGACAGTTTAAACGATTCTTAATTGACTAATACAATTAAAAATAAAAATTCATAACACAAATAGTTCTAAAATTTAACACTGTGTCGTTATAATTAAAATTTCCTTATTTAACACATTATAACACAGAAACTAATTACTGAACGAGTACCAAACTTTGTAGCATTAATGTCAAGGATATGAGGAAGAGAAATAATGCAGAATCAATTTAATTGAAACAGTTTTAATGTGCTGCTATGGTACATCATGCCATTACTTACTGCTACCATTACTGCTACAAAAGATGCTCTATAGGTCACCCATGAGTGTCCAGAAGGTTCTGAAAGCCTAGGATTGCATTCTGCACAGCAGAACGATGCATGTCTGTAAGCATGCTGATGCGCTTCAGATCAGCATATTTTTGAATGTTTCCCTGGTAAATCATGTCCTTCAGGCAGCCCGACAACCAGAAACCACCGAGTGTGACATCACATGATCGTGCCAGACAAGAATTTGGAAACGATCGGCCCCATATTTGCTTCGGAGAGGCAGGTGAACTTCTCGAGCTATGTGCGTTGGGCCCCCATTTTGCACGAAAACTGTTGAGTTCAGTGCGTGTCTCTCCTATAGGCCGATATGACATGCTGGCGAAGCATATGGCAGTAAAGCTGGTCAGCCACACTGCACGTTTTTGGTGCTTGAGCGCCAACCTGTTCAAAAAAGAATGGGCCAATGATTGATGTAGCCGTGAAGCCACACCATACGGTGACACGTTCACCATAGAGAGAAACGTAACGCACAGTGACTGGAGGTAAAGATCCCCACACGGCAATTGTATGTGTTCACCTCACCCGCCAGAGAAAAATGAGCTTCCTCTGTCCATAAGATGGTTCAGGGCCAGCCTTTGTGAACACATCAAATGACAATGTGTTTATCGTACAACGAAATGGGAATTTTCAGAGCCAATCATGATTCATTTATACATTACATAGATTCATCGTAGCAGACTATTACAGATATGCGTGTGTAACATGAAAAGTAATATATATTTAGTGCTTGAAACTCTGTAGTAAGGTATGTTCCACATATCCAGAAATCTGACACGACTTATCCTATTATGTACATACAAATAATTGAACATATAAATACATGAGACCAAAAAAATGATTAAAAATAGTGAATCTCCGCAGTATGTCTTGATTTAGGGCCATCTTTCTTGCCCATGGGATGGAATTTGTCGAATGACAATATGTTTAACGGGGAACAAATTCCAAATGACACTGATACTCTTAATTACTCCTGGCTTACTAGGGAAGACACTGGCATATTGATACAATAAATTTACTAATTCCATTCTCTGGTGCTCATTCAGACACTCAGATTCTATGATTTTACCATGGATAAGGTGTGGATCATCCGTCAACTCATCCAAAAATTTCGAAACAACTGCAGTAATCGAGTGGGCTAGGTGACTGTACGTATGTAGCACCCTACATACGAGGTGCGGTTGAAAAGCTTCAAGAATGGGCTTGTAATTGTACGATGGTGGTACTTACATGCTACTGTGACGCATCTCCTTCAAAATAGTCCCCTTCTGACTGAACACAATGTCTCCCGCGGTGTTTCTACTTTTGGAAACATTCCTGTAAATATTTTTCCTTAAGTGTGTTAAGGACGCTATCCGTATTTGCTTGGATGTCAACAATCGAGTCAAATCGCTTCACTTTCCGTGAAAATTTCAGTTTAGGATACAGGCAGAAGTTCGCATGGACCAAATCGGGTATTTCGCGCAAACGCTCAAGGACACATTTGTAGTATTCCTGGTTAATGGTCTGTTCTCCAGGGTTAAATTCGTGATGCACAATACCGGTAGAATCGAAAAAAATAACCAACATTTTCTTCATCTTCGACCGACTTTGCTGTGCTTTTTTCGATTGTGGTGAACCAGGAGTCTTCCACTACGAGGAGTGCACTTTGGTTTCAGGATCATATCGACATACTCACGATTCGTCACCTGTAAATACCCCATTTAACAAATCTAGGTCATTTTTAGTCTGATCAATCAGTTCTAGGTGAACTTCAAATCGGTATTGTCGCTGGTCACTTGACAACACTTTTGGAAGGAATTTTGCTGATACTCGACGCATGTTCAGATCTTCAGTTAAAACTGACTAAACTGCATAGAAACTTAAATGGAGTTCACCAGCCATCACCCTAGTTGCAAGTCCATTTTTAAATCTGTTGAACCAGAAAAAAACATTTGACGGGCTCATATAGTTATCTCCAAAAGCAATTTTTGATAGTTCATAAGTCTCAGAAGCTGATTTCCCGGTTTTAAAACAAAATTTCACACAAACACTTTGCTCCGTTTTTGCGTCCATTTTCACGCAAACAGAATCTGGCATCAAGCCCTAACAGACTCGCACTTAACCAGCCGTCACAACGAACTGAATAAAGGAAATGCAGTTTCCTGCCAGAGGCGTTCATGGACAAGGCAATGATTCACTCCCCACCCTCTGTGTACCAGCCCGCCAAACCAGTAAGCTGTAGCGTATCCATTCTTAAAACTCTCCAATCACACCTCGTAAAATCACTTGAAGCCCTTGGCAGAATCTCCCATGACATTTCCCGGATACTTCTACCATCTACTATCAAATGGCACATCGCACTCGGAAGGGCGATCCTATCGTCTCATCCTTGCAGGACTTCCAACCCTATTACGCAGATGAGAGGTAAATTTCTCACCACTAACGGCTCCATTCTCAAATTCTACATTTATCTGCACAACATATTCACACTTTAGCTTTGGCGCTAGCAGCACCAGACAGAATGAAATTCTGCGCCCAGAGTGGGCAATTCCATTATATCAGTAACCTTCTTAAAATACCTGTGCGTGATTCTAAAACATCAAACCGTTCATTTCTAATGTCAATGAGTGGCTGTCGGGTGTTCCCCTGTCACTTGAACAATGCGAACAGTGTGATTTTCCGGTGATATCCGATTCGATGGACGCCCCGGCTATTACCATGATAATGGTTTTGAGGATGTGGTGGACCCCCTGTGTTTGGATGCGTTTATTGCCATAGATCGAATGCCATTGGCTATTGTGGTGTCCATTTTCATTTCAGTGGTACCCTTGGTTCAACCTATTGTTATTGTTTCTCAGCCTCCTATAGAGATGTGACGAGTTCTATGTATTTACATTTTGGATTTTATTTGCACATTCTGCATGTGACGACGCTCTGTTCCCACGATATCAGCTGCTACGCTCGTTATTGATGGCGTGCCTATAGAATTCAGACGTTCCACCTTTGTTATTATTAAAGTCTTTCTGGATCAACTACTTTGAAATGTCGATGGTTGAGATGACATTCTTTTAACAATTTTGTCATCAAAGTACACTCCTGGAAATGGAAAAAAGAACACATTGACACCGGTGTGTCAGACCCACCATACTTGCTCCGGACACTGCGAGCGGGCTGTACAAGCAATGATCACACGCACGGCACAGCGGACACACCAGGAACCGCGGTGTTGGCCGTCGAATGGCGCTAGCTGCGCAGCATTTGTGCACCGACGCCGTCAGTGTCAGCCAGTTTGCCGTGGCATACGGAGCTCCATCGCAGTCTTTAACACTGGTAGCTTGCCGCGACAGCGTGGACGTGAACCGTATGTGCAGTTGACGGACTTTGAGCGAGGGCGTATAGTGGGCATGCGGGAGGCCGGGTGGACGTACCGCCGAATTGCTCAACACGTGGGGCGTGAGGTCTCCACAGTACATCGATGTTGTCGCCAGTGGTCGGCGGAAGGTGCACGTGCCCGTCGACCTGGGACCGGACCGCAGCGACGCACGGATGCACGCCAAGACCGTAGGATCCTACGCAGTGCCGTAGGGGACCGCACCGCCACTTCCCAGCAAATTAGGGACACTGTTGCTCCTGGGGTATCGGCGAGGACCATTCGCAACCGTCTCCATGAAGCTGGGCTACGGTCCCGCACACCGTTAGGCCGTCTTCCGCTCACGCCCCAACATCGTGCAGCCCGCCTCCAGTGGTGTCGCGACAGGCGTGAATGGAGGGACGAATGGAGACGTGTCGTCTTCAGCGACGAGAGTCGCTTCTGCCTTGGTGCCAATGATGGTCGTATGCGTGTTTGGCGCCGTGCAGTTGAGCGCCACAATCAGGACTGCATACGACCGAGGCACACAGGGCCAACACCCAGCATCATGGTGTGGGGAGAGATCTCCTACACTGGCCGTACACCACTGGTGATCGTCGAGGGGACACTGAATAGTGCACGGTACATCCAAACCGTCATCGAACCCATCGTTCTACCATTCCTAGACCGGCAAGGGAACTTGCTGTTCCAACAGGACAATGCACGTCCGCATGTATCCCGTGCCACCCAACGTGCTCCAGAAGGTGTAAGTCAACTACCCTGGCCAGCAAGATCTCCGGATCGGTCCCCCATTGAGCATGTTTGGGGCTGGATGAAGCGTCGTCTCACGCGGTCTGCACGTCCAGCACGAACGCTGGTCCAACTGAGGCGCCAGGTGGATATGGCATGGCAAGCCGTTCCACAGGACTACATCTAGCATCTCTACGATCGTCTCCATGGGAGAATAGCAGCCTGCATTGCTGCGAAAGGTGGATATACACTGTACTAGTGCCGACATTGTGCATGCTCTGTTGCCTGTGTCTATGTGCCTGTGGTTCTGTCAGTGTGATCATGTGATGTATCTGACCCCAGGAATGTGTCAATAAAGTTTCCCCTTCCTGGGACAATGAATTCACGGTGTTCTTATTTCAATTTCCAGGAGTGTATATGCTGCCCACACCAATGTGGAGAATATTCGGCGTGCAGACTAACTTGCCCTTTCTCATAACGATAGGCTTGGTCGTAGCGACTGGTTGTCTCAAACATTTCTTTGGTACAACTGGGGACAAGTGCTCCGGCCTGCGAAGCCTTTTATAGCCGTGACTTCGTGATACAAGTGAGTGACCTGAGCAGTACCACAGTTGCGCTACTCGGGGATGTCTCCACGATAGGTAGTCATGCGGTCCAGGGCGCCTTGCCACAGTTTAAGGGGCTCCCCCTCCCCCCCCCCCCCCCCCACACACACACACTCCCCACCCCCCGTCGGAGGTTCGAGTCCGAGTCCTCCCTGGGGCATGGGTGTCTGTGTTGTCGTTAGTGTAATTTAGTTTAAGTTGGATTAAGTTGTGTGTAAGCGTAGGGACTGATGACCTTAACATTTGGTTCAAGAAATGGTTCAAATGGCTTTGAGCACTATGGGATTAACTTCTGAAGTCATCAGTCCCCTAGAACTTAGAATTACTTAAACCTAACTAACCTAACGATATCACACACATCCATGCCCGAGGCAGGATTCGAGCTAGCGACCGTAGCGGTGGCGCGGTTCCAGACTGTAGCGCCTAGAACCGCTCGGCCACTCCTGCCGGCAACATTTGGTCCCATAGAAACTTACCACAAATTTCCAAAGTTTTTCGAAGATATCATAGTTCAGCACATCCTCTCTGTGTTCTAACTCATTCGGAATAGCTGTACTTGAAGTACCCGGTTTGGGTGATGATTAAGCACCAGTTGGTTGTATCACAACTTTTGACTTAGTGCTTAACTTTTCATTGAACTGCTTGTCCATTCATACAACCACTTCATGAGTTCGTAACAAAAATGTTGCCCTTCAGTGTCTAGATATTCTAGAAACATCTCTTAGGGTTCAAGTATTACATTGTTGACTCTTTCAGACAGCTGCTGGACTTCATTTTCAATCGCAGCCTGAGCTATCTCCAATGATTGAGCTTCATTTGGTGATCTTTGTATGGCAGTGAGTATGCTCTTATAGGTTTCTATTAGATCTGAAATCTCAGTCGAAATATTTGGTAGATTGGTATAAATCTGTGTGAAAACTCCATGTCGCTCCCGTCTGAACGGAAATTCACGCGGCTAATTCTTGATCACACGTATTTATCATGGCTGAAGTATTCCTAAGCTATTCCGCAAATGGACCTACATTTATAATGGTTTGTGAAATTTCGTCAGTTAGCGGTGATTGCAAATTTAGCTCCAATTCAGAACAGCGTGATTCATATCCTGCTTAGTCGGACTGGCAATACTGCAGCCACTGCAGTATTTACTTCATCTACCCTATCCGTTTTTACCGCCCTCCCAATCTTAAGCAAGGCACAAAATAATAAATATTCATCAAATCAATTATCTGATAATAGTAACTGTTAAAACTACGTGCAACAGAAATATCTTAACACGTTACCAGGTAAGATGGACGCTGCTATACGAAACGACCGAACTAAATGTTGAATACTTCTGCATTCACGACTTTTCTCAATGACGTAACTTACAGATTGTAGATTTTTCCAAATAAAAACCTGTAATGATTAAACATGGCTTATGAATAATTCAATACAAGTTTGTAAAATCGTGTTGCAAAATGCAAGTGATCATACAATGGTAACCTTACCTGTATTCTTTAGTGATGTGTTCCTGCTTGCTGTTGTATTAAAAACTCTTTTTATCATTCTTTTGAATGTTATTTTATCTTTCACTGCTGCTCTCGTTATAATTCTCTCCTTAGATAACAGGAATATTTTTTACACAGTTGGTTACTGAAAATGTAAGAGAGAGGCACATCATATAATCACAAACGGTAATGAAATTTTATATGAGGCCCCATGTTGTGCGCCAGATGTAGCGTTGCCTTCCGTTTCACAATCAGGTATATAATTAAAAGTTCCCGAAAGGTTGCATCAGATAGCATTTCGTGATATATATGATTTTACGTGGGTTAATCGTTCCAACAAGAAGACAAACCACAATGTTGATGGAGAACAATTTCCTTTTAAGGACACTGTGTATTGCAGAACAGTGGTAAATGCTGTTTTCTTAATGTTTACCGGCATTGGTCCATCATCTTATTCATTACGAGTGGGGCTGCACGAAGTCACTGAATAGGTTGATTGTCGTTATTGTATTTTAACAAGCGACCAATCAAACTCGTACAATTATTACGAGAAAAGTAATGTAAGGTGATAAAAATGATATGATCTCAAAAATGTACCTCAGGGGTTATAGCTTCACCTGATGAATGCTGAAAAAAGTGAATATAAGGAAAAAACATCTGCGCTAACCCATAAGAATCATAAAAATCCCAAATATATTTAAAACTTTATACTACTTTCTCGGGAATACAGCTCTTCCAATTAGGCTCAAATACAGTACCAGACGACGTCTGAGACCGCTTCTTTGTTTTCTTCCTCCTGGTGTAGAGCTTGGGTATTTTTCAATTACATCCACCACATTCTCGTCTACAAAAGATTTTTCAGTATGGTTCAGAGTCCACTTTAAACTGTATCCTCGCTGATATTGGCTTGGTAAGTCACTTTAAATGTCGAATGAATACAACAATGCCCAGTGATCCACTTTGGGTTGATAACAGCTTAACCATTCTGCCTTAATGTCACAGGCAGTTCAACACTTTCCGCCATGTAGTACCGGCTTTTGACTATCAGAAACCATAAGTTTTTTGCTGTCTCTGAAAGAATGCTAAGTTGGTACTCGTGTGTAAACTGCGGAAAATTACAAAGTTATTGTGGAGAGGCGTTTGGAGTATACTGACGGTGAAGGAGAGTTTACTGGCGGTCGTGACCAAGAAGAACATTTTTAACTATGCAATGAAATAGGTCTCAGTGAAACAGTAGTTAGCGACGAAGGAGACAGTGGTGATAAATTGCACTATTTCACATGGGAATTGAAAGATTTCGTGCTGATGTTGATGATCTTATCAAGAAATATATATTCGGTCTGATAATTGCAAATCATTTTACCCACAGTGCTCGGCCAACAATGTAATTCGCTCAGCTCCAGCTCTGTTTTCACGCAGGTAGTTACTCGAAAAACAGCAATCGCGACTAGTCCGCAGGGTTATTCATAAGCATCTGTGGGGTTTCAGAACGCAACACAGATGGTGACATATTGCGTGAGACCTGATTATGTGGCACGAATAAAACAGGCAACCTGAAATCGTCAGCAGTGGAAGAGGATCGTGTGCGGGAATCATTCGTCAGGGACCCGAAGAAATCGGCGGCACGTGAGCAGATAGCTGCAGGTATCGCAGACAATTTTGTGGCACTTTCAAGAGTAATGTATGAGTGTCAAATCATACTGGCTGCAGTTTTCTAGATATGCTACGTACATGATACAGTGAGCTTCATTGCGACTTTCGCATCGACTTGCAGCGGCTATTGGAGGAACAAGGTTTTTCATAGGAAGGAAGCCACGTTTCATGTTTCTGTGACGATAAATAGTCTACTGTGTCTCTTTTTGGCGTGTGTGGCAAGAATTTGACTACAGTATTGATGTTCGCCACAGCACTAATGGTGCCAATATTGACTACCTGGAATGCGAACGTAAAATTTGGAGATGCTCTGTCCACCGATACGTGTATATTTTCTGTAAGTGTGGTAATGTTTGTGCACTTGTCTTCTGGAACTCTGGTGTTACTTATGAATAACCCTGTACATTTAGAACAGAAAATGCAGGAATCCGTACTTCATGTGTAATTCACGGAAGGACTTTAATCAAAGGAAACGAAGGCGTTATTTGGGATAAAAGTAAACTTGGCAATAATTTCAAAATTCAGATTTAAGTGATTATTTCAATGAAACTGATTATGCTAGACCTTTTTGTTTCCGAACTTTTGTTGTCATTTCCTAGTTTCCGTATAGCCAACAACGCTACTTCCAAACAAGAATAGAAAGCAGCTGTGGAGCACGTTATTGAAAAAAAGTAGCTGCTGTAATTGTTCTTGCTGGCGCTATTAGAACACTAAGGAATTAATAAAATGTGCAGAAATTATTTTTCAAGTACGTCCATGAAGGAACCTACTTTTAAATATTTATTTACAAATGTATTCAATCAACGTATAGCCCTCTGTCAAACAAGGGGGACAGAAGGACTCCCCAACCAAATGGTCTAAATGGCTCTAAGCACAATGGGACTGAGGTCATCAGTTCCCTAGACTTTGAACTACGTAAACCTAATTAAGAACACCACACACATCGATGCCCGAGACAGGATTCGAACCTGCCACCGCAGCAGGTGCGCGCTTCCGAACTGAAGCCCCTGGAACCGCTCGGCCACAGACGCCTGCACACCAAAACCAGATTGTCTAAACAGAGAATGAAGGAGTCCAATAAAATTAATAGTGTTTCTAGCTTTACTGTAAGACTTACTAGCAAATACCAGGATATCATAAGTTTTCTCTATACTGATGATGAAGACCTCTGAAGAGCTACGAAAATTATCTTATTGGAGGGTAAATATGAAGAATTGTGGTATAAAGATGCATCTTCGGGATTTAACTTCCCGTCGATAATGAGCCAATTGCACATAGTGTACAATGTCTGAAAAGCCAATAATAGGCAAAGAATTATACTATATCCTTTTTAAAGGTGCTATCCTTTTAAGTTACTGGTCTGCAAAACTTGACCTCCATGTCTGACAGGTTAATGAAGGTTCAAATCAAAATCGTCACCACGCAACTTGCTCAAAGCTAACTACTGTGGAGCACTGTTATTAGTTTTCAACATATACTTCGTTAGGTTGGCGTCATGTACATAAACGTAAATACACTGAAGTGCCAAAGAAGCTGCTATAGGCATACGTATTCAAATACAGATATATGTTAACAGGCAGAATACGGCGCTGTGGTCCGCAACGTTTGTATCAGACAAACGTCTGGTGCAGTTGTATGATCGGTTACTGCTGCTACAATGGCAGGTTTTAGTGATTTAAGTAAGCTTGAACGTCGTGTTATGGTCGGTGCGCGAGCGATGGGACACAGCGATGATGAAGCGATGAAGTGGGGAGTGTCCTGCTAGTATCAGGACTCCGCTAAAACATCAAATCTCCGACATGGCTGCAGCCAGAAAAAGATCCAGCAAGAACAGGGCCAACTACGACTGAAGAGAATCGTTCAGCGTGACGGAAGTGCAAAACTTTCGCAAATTGCTGCCGATTTCAAAGCTGGGCCATCATCTAGTATCGGCGTGCGATCCTTTTCAACGAAATATCATCGATATGGGCCCGTCAGCACCGAAATTGGACTGGACTGGAAACATGTTGCTGTCTCGTTTCAAAGTGTATCGATCGGATGGGCGTGTACGGGTATGGAGACAACCTCATCAATCCGTGGACCCCGCATGTCAGCAGGGGACGGTTCAAGCTGCAGGAGGCTCTGTAATCGTGACTCTGACAGACGACACGTACGCAAGCATGTAGTTTGATCACTTGAATCCATTCATGTCCATTGCGCATTCCGCCAGACTTCGGTAATTCCGGCAGACAATGCTACTCCTCACACGTACAGAATTGCTGCTTGGTGGCTCCAGGAACACTCTTCTGACCTTAAACACTTCCGCTGGCCACCGAACTCCCTAGACATGAGTATTATTGAGCGTATATGGGATGCCTTGCAACGTGCTGTTCAGAAGTAATCTCCACTCCCTCGTACTCTTACGGGTTTATAAACAGCATCGCAGGAATCATGCTGTCAGTTCCCTCCAACACTTCTTCAGACAATAGTCCAGTCCATGACACGCCGTGTTGCGGCACTTTTACGTGCTAGCGTGGGCTCTACACGATTTCGGCAGCTGTACCAATTTCTTCGGCTATTCATTGTAGGAAGAGATGTAAAGTGAACACACAGTAGCTCGAAATGGAGTAGCAGTTTCGGTAAAATATATATATCTCGTAACAGAAGGATAACATAACGTAGCAAAGAACCTCTGAAAATGTGCTGATGTTTCGTAAGTGAAGTAGCGGGAGCTCCAGAAAGTGATCAGATGAGAGGAAATGCAGAAGCCAGACAAAAAATCTAACAACTGTGGGTAGTCAATTACTTAAGTAAAAAATAGCATGAACAATTTCATAATCTACAAATATCAGCCTCGAAAACGAAACTGTATCGTTGTGGATTTCATTAAGGATGCTTAGATAGAAAGGCGAAACGCATCTGGAACAAATAAAATTGAACGTTACAAGAAAGAGACCAGTTTTCATTTAGAAAACAAATATTTTTGTTCTTGCTCCTGATGATCGCCAAGTAAAGAAATTAGCCTAATATGTGTTACATGCATCGGCGTATTAATAGTACAACTAAAGGTTAATTCTTTAGCCAAGGTAGATTCCTATAAATAACACTGTTTTAAAATTTAAAAAAGTTGTGTTGTTTTATTTTTAATCATCAGTCATGGAATAACAGTTTTATGTAAAAGCGGATTGCAGACTACTAGCTTTTACGCCACCTGTTTCGCTCCCTGTAGTGCTACTGAAACATTTAAAAAACAGTTCTGCACTCGAAAATATGTGCATTAACTGATCAGTTAAAGTTTTACTATTCTCTTCATAAATGCGTTTAACGTTACTGCTACAGCTCTAGAATGGTTTTAGTATTGTAATATTTTAAGCTACTGGTTTGAAGGACTATGGTTAGTCACATGCTGATTATAGGAGATACATTAAAATGAAGTCACCTTTATGTTTGAGTAATCTTTCATTTCTTGGTTGACTGATCTAGAGTCAGCATATTTTATTTTGCTTCATGTTCACTTGCTGTAACGGGTCATGTGACTATTTTGTAGTGGAAATTTTTCTCTTTTCTAATTGTTTTATCAAACAGTATTGAACTGTTTGAATAGGTGTGACCAGGAGCGGAGGCAGAGACTGAATTGGCTTCCGCACTGCTATGATGAAAGTATTTCGTAATTGTCAAATTCAACAACGTGCAAGAATTAAAATTAATGTCATCGCTGTTCAGCTTTCTGATTGCAACTTTTCATAGCAATTTGGTCAAGGTGGTTGAACTTGAGTAAATGATTACACTGTGATGAACTTTGCTGTTAATTGCGAAGTTTACTAAATTAAAAATTTAACTAAAAGTTTGTGAACTTTTTTAATTAATATTTTCTATGGCCTGGTATAGCATGTAAGATCGAATATGACGCCCACAACGCTGACAGTGAATCCTCTCCCTACCTACATGAACCAAGCCAGAATCGTCACTCGTGTTTATGTCTTAGCAGGATAGCAGAAAATAAAGTCCAGTCGGAAACTCTAAGTTGTGACACAGTGCGAACGAGACCTCTACGAGCCTAAACTCTGACGCCTTTGATACTACCTGAAGTATTTCACCCATATTCTAAGGCCGCTGGCACAAACGCACACATTTTCATTCTAAATTAAACCACCCTTTTTTTCCTATTTAACAAAGATGTCGGTGAGAACACGTAGCCTCAGCGGAACGTTCTGTGAATATAATCAGTAGCCAAGAGACAGAAGTAAATGAAAGAAGCAAGGGAGATTAGAATTAAGCGTCCCGTCTACGATGAGGTCATTACTGACAGTACACTAGCTCGGTTTATGGAAGTCGGTCTAGTCCTTTCAAATGAACCATCTCGATATTTGCTTTACGAGACTTACGGAAATTTCGAAAAAATGGATTTCAACTGGTGTCCTGCCAAGTGCGATCGTATGTGTTAAATACGGTGACACCACACTCGGCGTCATTGCAGTTAATTACTTCAAAGTCTTGTAATAAGCAACGGTGCACAAAAAGTGAAAATACCAAAAATACAATCCATTACCACGAATAATATGGTACAGAAAAACCTTTGGCACTCTAAACAGTTTCTAGTCATCTTGGGATCTATAACTTTAGGTCCTGTACTGTTTGCAAGAGGATATTGTACCACTCTTCCAGAAAAATGGCGGTAAGATCAGTTGGCGATGATGGAGGTGGATAATAATAACAAGTGCAAGGCAGCAGCCTGTGTGGACAGATTAATATCTTAAAAAGAGGAAGGAGTATATCACAAATCTATAAGTATAAAAGCTAGCAATATGGATTGGCACTACGAAAGAAACCGAATGAGAGCTCAAGATTGTAAGTCACATTCTTTCCATCAGTATGTGATCACAGAAATAACACGAGAATGGAGTGTAATGCTCAATCGGTCAGTGGTCACCCACTTAACTTCCATGAACTGCAAGGCTAATCATGCTACAGCCAGCGCTGCATATATTATCAATGTGCGGTCACCGCGATATCGCCAAACACGGATGCGACCATGATGATGCTGCAAACAGAACCTGGATTCATCCGAAAAAATGACGTTTTGCCATTCGTGCACCCTGGTTCGTCGTTGAGTACACCACCGCAGGCGCTCCGGTCTGTGATGCAGCGTCAAGGGTAACCACAGCCATGGTCTCCGAGCTGATAGTCCATGCTGCTGCAAACGTCGTCGAACTGTTCGTGCAGATAGTTGTTGTCTTGCAAACGGCCCCATCTGTATACTCATGGATCGACACGTGGCTGCACGATCCGTTACAGCCATGCGGATAAAATGCCTGTCACTTCGACTGCTAGTTATACGAGGCCGTTGGGATCCAGCACGGCGTTCCGTATTACCCTCCTGAACCCACCGATATTCTGCTAACAGGCATTGGATCTCGACCAACGCGAGCAGCAATGTCGCGATACGATAACCGCAATCGCGATAGGCTACAATGCGACCTTTATCAAAATCGGAAACGTTATGGTACGCATTTCTCCTCCTTACACGAGCCATCACAACAACGTTTCACCAGGCAACGCCGGTCAACTGCTGTTTGTGTATGAGAAATCGGTTGGAAATTTTTCTCATGTCGGCACTTTGTATGTGTCGCTACCGGCGCCAACCTTGTGTGAATGCTCTGAAAAGCTAATCATTTGCATATCATAGCATCTTCTTCCTGTCGGTTAAATTTCGCGTCTGTAGCACGTCATCTTCGTGGTGTAGCAATTTTAGTGGCCAGTAGTGTACGAGGCAAGCGACCTCACCCAATCCGATTCTTCAATTGTGGCCGGGAGTGAATAGTCAAATGTCATTAAGTGCATAAGAATCGCATTGGAGGAATTTATAACAGAATTCCCAGTTAATCAAATAGTTCATACACGTATCACCTCACAGCAGGAAAGGAATCTCGGATGTCGCTTCACCCACGCGCCTCTCTCCAGAATAGACCACTAAGGCTTAATAATATTGAGATGTGGTGACCATGGTGGCCAGAGCAGATACGAAAATTCATCGTCGTGCTTACATAACTAGTCATGGAAGATTCCAGTTGTTTCAACATGGAACTAGTCATCTTACGAAACAGGTCAGTACTGGAGAACAAATAACGTACCATAGAATGGAGCCAGAGTGATCAAATAATCCTGAACGGCAATGCTATCTTGCAGAGCAACCATTTGGCACTTGGAATACCATAATTCGGCTGCCGAAATCGTCTCCGAACGCACGTTCGTCGAGAACTTGGAAACAGTGTAGGCAAGACTCAAACGACCAAATGACCTTCGTCCATTTCTCCATAGTCCAAGTTCAGTGGCTATGGGCATTCACATCACTCTTTAGTTGTCCTAGAATTCCATCTCGTCCATCGATTCCCTGCTAATGGGGCTCCCTTTCTGATCTTTTCTTGCTGACAGGCTTGGTTCAAATGGCTCTGAGCACTATGGGACTTAACATCTGAGGTCATCAGTCCCCTAGAACTTAGAACTACTTAAACCTAACCAACCTAAGGACGTCACACACATACACATGCCCGAGGCAGGATTCGAACATGCGGCCGTAGCGGTCACGCGGTTCCCGACTGCAGCGCCAAAAACCGCACAGCCACATCGGCCCGCTCTTGCTTACAGGGTTCGCGAGTGTGCCATTAAGTTCTCGAGTGACTTCAGCAGCAATAGTCCTCTTATTTTTAGTCAAAATCCTCTTCACCGACCGCCTGTCACGACCATCCAACACACATTTTTTACCAGCGTCGTGACTCAGCGGATGACGTTTCTCCTCTTTGCCTGCATGCGGTATGACTCTTCAATACGGTGTCTCCTAAGACACCAAACTCTTTGGCTACCTTGCTTGTGGTTCACCCACAATACGAGCACAAGCAATACGTCCACGTTCGAATTCACTTAGCTCCGATATAGCCACCACGACTACAGCAGAGAAGACTGTGCTGACGACTAGTGAAACTTGCACAGACGCCGTTCGTGGTGAAATAAAAACAGTGCAGCTTGCAGGTTTGGCAAGCATCTGCATTTGCGTTCAAGCATGCATTTCGCACAGTGTTTCCATGGCCGGCTGGTGTGGCCAAGCGGTTCTAGGCGCTACAGTCTGGAACCGCGCGACCGCTACGGTCGCAGGTTCGAATCCTGCCTCGGGCGTGGATGTGTGAGATGTCCTTAGGTTAGTTAGGTTTAAGTATTTCTAAGTTCTAGGAGACTTATGACCTCAGATGTTGAGTCCCATAGTGCTCAGAGCCATCGGAACCAGTGTTTCCGTATTTTTGCCCAACGCCTTTATAGTGTTGCCTTAGTGGATTACGACAAAGCAGTCGTTTTTAATACGTTGTTGGAATTACAGTTGTAATACAGTGTTACTATTATTGAAAACAGAGTTTTGTGATTCACAGGCCAACAGAGTTTTAGTGCAAAGAGAACGGTAAGTGGTCCTACGCCTTTTTAATGCCTACGGAACGTCAGGTCAAAGTTTTCTTCAAGTATCACTTTTCAGAGTACAAACAACATTGTCAGAAACTTTGAGCTACGGAGAAAGAGTGTAAGAGCAAGCAGCGGGAGAGCACAGCGTCACGAGCTCTGGTCGAGGTCCTCAAGGGCCGTGTGGGTGCGGCGCAGCGTGGCCCGGCTCGCTGCGGGAAGACTCAATTCATGAGGCCCAGCCAGCCCGCCTTTATCTTGGCGTCCTCCCACCACAGCTCACCGAAATAACTGCTAATATTCAGGACGGGGTTGTAAACAAGTGGAGAGGGCACGAGCAGGGAGACTTTATTGCCCTCAGCGTTCGCCAACAAAACGCGGGGGTGGCGGCGGTGCGGACAACGGAGTATAGTGTGGGGGCGGGGAGTTGGGGGCGAATGGAGGCGGGCAGAGCTTCTCGCCTGTGCGGGTCTGGAGTCGGCTCCGAACGACTTCCTTTGTTCAACTTGTAGGCTGCGCAGCAATTCTGTGCTGCACTGTATGGGTCGACCTGTGTATGACTATTGCTGGTAAATCTCGGAGAGGCACGTGCAAGTGAAAATTGGCAATCATCATTGAAGTCTATAATCACTGTATCGGTACGATCGAGCGGTATCACAATACCCGACACTTTTGTGCCAGAAACTGACGTTTTAGATTAGAGTAATGTTCAATGAGATTCTGCACAGAGAATGCCATATTTCAGAGTACTGAAACCATTAAATACGCAGTTCGTTTTTACAAGAAGAGGGCGTTCATAAATTAAATGCTTAAAATGACAGTATAGTATCGGAGACAAAAAATATATCGTTAAGGAACCAGATATTAAAACTGCATATTGAGTGAGCAACTGCCGTTGAGTCTGGTTCTGAATGTCAATTAGGATGTGGCTAGCCAACCACTTTTGTATTGCACAAGTGGCATTAAGTGTTTCGGCCTGCCGACTTGTCTGGTGCACTGGCGATAAATTATTTACACAAATCTTCCCGTTAACCATTATATCTAAACTGAAAATCGTAACAAAATACCTTAATAGCTCATGAGATTAGCCTTCACATACAGGCAGAAAGAATGGGCAAGAGCATAAATTCATCAAACGCACCACGAAGGAATTATCCGAATGGGACGGAAATCGGTACATGTACAGAGAAATAAATAATTATAATCACATAAAAATTCGAGTTATTCTAGGGAAAGCGTTTCACAATTTGGGCAAGTCAATAACGCATTGCTGCACCTCTGTCCCTTATTCAAGCAGTTATTCGGTTTGGAGTGGACTGACAGAGTTTTTCGATATCCTCCTCAGGGATACTGTACCTCATTCTACCCTTTTGGCATGCTAGATTGTTAAATTCCCGAGCTCGTTGGAAGACCCTACCTATAACAATCCAAAGGTTTGGATTTGGAGGTAGATTGTCCAACTTGCTGGCCAAGGAAGGGTTTAGCAAACACGAAGGCAAGTAGTACAGTGTCTCAGCCTGTGCGGAAGGGAGTTATCTGGCCAAAACGTAAACCCAGGATAGCTTGTCACGAAGGGCAACAATACTGGACGTAGAATAATGTCAACGGACTGCCATGCTACAGGGGTGCCGGGAATGGCAACCAAATGGGTCCTGCTATGAAACGAAGTGGCTCCCTTGGCCATTACTCCTCGTTGTCCGGTAGTACAGAGGGCGACAGTCAGGTCGGTATCCCACTTCTGTCTGCGTTGTCTCCAGACATGTCTTCGCTGGTCGTCGAGGCTTAGTTCGAATCGAAACCGGGCCCATCACTGAAGACCATTCTACTCCAGTCAACATGATTCCAACAAAGACGTGTCTGGGGACGCCCCACACTGTGGTGGGATACCAGCTGTGACTCACGTGCCCCATTGCCCAACAACCAGAAGTGGTCTGAGGTGCCATTTCATTTCATAGCACGTCCCCAATGGCACTCATACAGCACCCCGTTGTGTTGCATTGCGTGACAACCGATTCTGGCTCACATTTCAGCCTGGTAATGCCGTCCACACTTAGCGATAGTTTCAAGTGCTTGTCTTAGTGCTTGCTAAACCCTGACTTGATCAGCAAGGTGGCCGCGTCTTTCCCAAATTGAGAACGTCTGGAGAATTATGGGCAAAGCCCTCCAACCATCTGGGGAATTCCACCATCTAACGAGTCAGTTGGACAAAATATGGTGCGATATCAATCGGGACCACATCTAGCTATTCTATAATGCCAAGCCGACTAACTTCTTGCGTAGCTGACCCCCGCGTACTTGCCATTAATGCCAGGAGAAACCACTCCCAAAGCCATTTAAGAATGAAAGATATAACAGCACATACAGTACCTCATATCAGGTATCCGGACTCACTTGTGTCATGTGGAACTCTCCGCTGGATTCCAAGAGAGCCAGACTTGTACTACAGAAGGAGGCAGGGGATACTGTGTTGTCGTAAAGAACAACAGAATGGGTCAGTTAAGAGAGCTTAGGGACTTTGCTCGTGGACTAGTCATTGGAAATCACCTGAATAACAAATCCGTCACGTATATTCCTTTCCTCTAAAGCTGCCCAGATCGACTGCTGGGGATATCAGTGTGAATTGCAAATGCGAAGGAATGACCACAGATAAACCAGGATGAAGCAGATCTTAAATACTGGCGGATGGGAACTGTGGAGCATTGCTAGGGATAACTGCAAAAAATAGCATATCAGCAGAACTACCCCTTAGCTCCAAAGTACTAGCAGCAGCACAGATAGACAATAATGAGCGTATGGTGTTAAAAAGAATGGGGTTCAGTGGTCGAGCATTTCCTCATCAGCCATGAGTTACTGTAGCCAACGATTAGTCTTGTTTGAGAAGGAGTAAAGGCGATGCCGCTGGACAGTACGCTAGAGCACATGTGAGTGTATGATCTTTTGACATGGTTTACACAATAGCCTTGAGAAAAAGTGCGAACAGATCTCCATTTCATGCTGAAATAAAAAACAAAAATAGGTTCGATTCACCGATTCTCGTGTACGTATCTACATAGAATACTTACTCTTAACTGTACTTTTAGCTGCTCCATAACCTAATTAATAACATAGCATTGAAATTAGACTACCACATTAATTAAAATTACTAGCAACACATGAATATATGGATGTAACTGAAGCATACCTCCGTCTTTCTAAAGACTGATATGTTTCCAAAAAAATGTTCTCAGTAGTCACGATATGAAAACGCTATGAATACTTATAAATTTTGCATAATTCGAACGCCGCGACGATAAAGTGAAACCATCAATGACGATGGATAAAATTGGTCTCGCCTTAGACAAAATGCTGTAAAATCTTGCAGGATCATAAACATGCATTTGTGAAATAATCCATGATCAAAATTAAATTTCCAGTCTGTGGACATCAGTCCACGGGGATTTTATCGTTGTTTGGTGATAGATGACCAATCAGTTTGACAAAATTCTTATGTAAGAAGGGGTTTTAGAATGAGGAAACGCTCAGAAAATGAATCTCATTATGGTTCTGCTTAATAATAAGGAATAAATATGGAAAGCATCTGTTAAGTGTGCGGTAGCTTCTCACCGAACAATCCGTCTCATTGAACATTACACAGGAAACTCGGAGGGTTAAGTGTTTTGAGAAACAAAAGCACAATCCGTCTCATTAATCATTACACAGGAAACTCGGAGGGTTAAGTGTTTTGATAAACAAAAGCAGTCTGGGTTAAGATTACAATATTTTCCTTTTAGACCTAGTAACAGGAGCTTGCCACTTAGAAGTTCAGAGCTCAATATCAGACAAGAAAAACGCACAGCTATATGGGAGCAAAAAATGAAAACAGATAGCTTCATTTGTCAAATAAATCGATAACATAAGTTGCTATTTCTAGAAGCGTGGCTCGTTAGATGAAACCTGTGGCGACAATCCAAAATAAGATTATTCGTCTGATCTGATTCAGGTTATTTCATAATAGAGAACAGGAATAAATAGAATGCTTGATATGTATAAGGGTGTGATAGGTAAACAAACATGTAATGTTTTCAAATAAGCAAACACAAATGACTGAGAATCTGATAAGTATATTCCAATTTCATGCCATAATGGTGAGAGATACGACTAATGTTTCTTTTTCCATAAGCTGAACCCGTTGGCGGACTGAGGATCGCAAGGGCACAACGGCAACCGAGTCGTAAGACCATTTCTCGCTGAATGGCAGTGTTCCAAGCCACGTACACACTGAACGGATGCGTGCTGTCAGAGAGGTTCAAATGGTTGAAATGGCTCTGAGCACTATGCGACTTAACCTCTGAGGTCATCAGTCGCCTAGAACTAGAACTAATTAAACCTAACTAACCTAAGGACATCACACACATCCATGCCCGAGGCAGGATTCGAACCTGCGACCGTAGCGGCCGCTCGGTTCCAGACTGTAGCGCCTAGAACCGCACGGCCACTCAGGCCGGCTGTCAGAGAGGGTCTTTCACGTTCCGATAAGAGGCTTGCAAATGACTGCGCAGTCACTTTCGTTGGCTGATCGCTGATGGTGAAACCGTTCTCTCAGTGGGGGAGCATTACTGTCTTCTGCCCCACACTAGGAGAGATATGTGTATCACGAATTAATCACGGCAGGTTCCGTAGAAAAAGGGTGTATTCTGTTACGGTTATTAATTTTTATTGGTTAGAACTCAGGTCTAATGTAACTGGCTAGTTGGAGTTCAGTTCTGTCAGAACTGGCAAGATTTTGGGTACTTGAGACGATACGCACTTGGTCTTAAATTTCCAGAGAAGTGAACTTCCTCGTCTTGGACCGTCAGAGGGACAGATGCCTTCACAATATAGTTTCAGAGAGAACGGATTTCGTCTTAGAGCTGATGGTAGATACCAGGGCTGAAATTTTAACTCGCAACTACTACTGCAACCTTCCTCTACAAATGAGTTTGAGAGTGATGGCAAGTGCGAGCCGCATTTGCTTGTGTCATGATGAGGGGACCATGAAGTCATTCATTTCAAGTTTGGGTCTTGCCTTTCTAAATTAATTCACACATACAGCTATTTGAACTTAACATGTACTTAGACATGAATAAAATTGTCCTTACACGTACTTATCTGGATCATTTCTTTAGCGATCATCCCTGGTTTATGTGGACTTAACTAGCTGTACCGCTTCCTTTCCAATCCCATCTACCTAAGCCAACTTACGAGTATAACTGCATATCTTTTTGATTTGAATCCTTGCGCAAGTTATAGTCGAATGTTTGGAGTCAGGTTAATGCATCTCAGTAATAAACAGGGTTTTATGGTTATATTTCATTTGATTTCGTATTTCGATGAAACGCCTTTCTCATTGAATCTATGCGAGCTATGACACACATTTTTCCGTTTTAACTTGGCCACCTCTACTTAAATTGAGTTGTTTATTAGTTTTCGCTGCACGACTTTGTCATAATGTTGCACAACACCTTAATGGGAGTCAGTTCACTGTATAAATCACCACGTACAGATGTTGTTGGTATATAATACCCATAATCTCATAGAAGAATTTTTCGACCCTGGTCCTGGATTTTTCTGGACACTGGCTATTATATTACATCCGCAGTGAGCGAATAACTAAACAAATTAAGAATTTTTCAACTCTTGGACTAGGATATTTCTGACACTGGCGCTTTACTCACGAGTAGGTGTCGGTATTACATATTTCACCACCAGAAAATAATATAAGTGCATCTTAATAATAACGAACTTAAAGTACACTACTGCCTTTAAATTGCCACACCACGATGATGACGTGCTGCAGTTGCGAAATTTAACCGACAGGATGAAGATGCTGTGATATGCAAATGATTAGCTTTTCTGAGCAATCACACAAGGTTGGCGCCAGGGGCGACACCTACAATGTGCTGACATGAGGAAAGTATCCAACCGATTTCTCATACACAAACAGCAGTTGACTGGCGTTGCCTGGTGAAACGTTGTTGTGATGCCTCTTGTAAGGAGGAGAATGCGTACCATCACGTTTCCGACTTCGATAAAGGTCGGATTGTAGCCTATCACGATTACGGCTTATCGTATCGCGACATTGCTGCTCGCGTTGGTCGAGATCCAATGTCTGCTAGCAGAAAATGGAATCGGTGGGTTCAGGAGGGTAATACTGAACGCCGTGCTGGATTCCAAAAGCCTCGTATCACTAGCAGTCGAGATGACAGGCATCTTATTCGCATGGCTGTAACGGATCGTGCAGCCACGTCTCGATCCCTGAGTCAACAGATGGGGACCATCAGATCGGAGACCATGGCTGCGGTTACCCTTGACGCTGCTTCACAAACAGGAGCGCCTGCGATGGTGTACTCAACGACGACCCTGGGTGCCCGAATGCCAAAACGTCAGTTTTTCAGATGAATCCAGGGTCTGTTTACAGAATCATGATGGACGCATCCATGTTTGGCGACATCGCGGTGAACGCAAATTGGAAGCGTGTATTCGTCATCGCCATACCGGCGTATCACCCGGCGTGATAGTATGGGTTGCCATAGGTTACAGGCCTCGATCACCTCTTGTTCGCATTGACGGCACTTTGAACAGGGGACGTTACATTTCAGATGTGTTACGACCCGTGGCTCTAACCTTCATTCAATCCTGCGAAACCCTACATAATGGACCAGCAGGATAATGTACGACCGCATGTTGCAGGTCCTGTAGGGGCCTTTCTGGATACAGAAAATGTTAGACTGCTGCCCTGGCCAGCACATTCTCCAGATCTCTCACCAATCGAAAACGTGTGATCAATGGTAGCCTTGCAATTGGCTCGTCACAGTACGCCAGTCATTACTGTTCATGAACTGTGGTATCGTGTTGAAGCTGCATGTGCAGCTGTACCTGTACACGCCATCCAAGCTCTGTGTGACTCAATGCTCAGGCATATCAAGGCCCTTATTACGGCCAGAGGTGGTTGATATGGGTAGTGATATCTCAGGATCTGTGCACCCAAATTGCGTGTAAATGTAATCACATGTCAGTTCTAGTATAATATATTTGCCCAATGAATTGCTGTTTATCATCTGGATTTCTTCTTGGTGTAGCAAATTTAATGGCCAGTATTGTAATTAAAATAAAATTAAGTTGGTAGCGCTGTGCTCATTTGTACCTTTTTATCAGAAAGAAGAAAGAGGTAAGGATATTCAGTCGTCCTGAGTCTCAACAATGCAATCTCTGGGGTTTTACTCATTTGCGTTTGTACATTAAGAAGCGTCTCATTGTGTTTTATTGTGTGTGTGTGTGTGTGTGTGTGTGTGTGTGTGTGTGTGATTAGGGTGATAGAGAGTTTAGTTGTTGGTAAGAAATGTCTTGTTGTTTGTAATAGCCTCAGGGCATGTCAACGTTTACCCACGTAGCTGCATGCTGTTTAGCTAGGACGAATGTGTTTGAAAAAAAAAGTATCTGCTCATCCAGAAACTATCGACAGTGAATTAACCATGGATTTCCTAAAGGAGAGTACGCAACATTGCGAGGTTAGCGATATCGATAGTGATGGTCTACGGGTATCTTTGTTATTGCAGCTGAACCGAATTATATCTAGGAGCAGTTGACCACCGAGTCTGTTAGTGTGGGAGATGTGACGGTGCCACAGGCAACGGAAAACTCCGAAGCGTCTTGACGCAAAGAAGTAACAAACTATCTTACGATTCTGCTTCCAGATATTGTTCACCGTTAACTTAACTATCCCCTATTTTCATTTTTCAGTACCTCCCAATTGGTAGCCTCTTGTGGTTTCGTAAAGTCCACTCCCAGCGCTGCTGCTCACGACGTGATTAATCCTTACCTATTCCACAAACACAAACGACACGGACACTTACTCATTCCATTACACCAAAGCTTTACATGCTTACGTATTCCTTGCTCAAAACCGTTGCGCGTTCCAGACAGCGCAAACTAACAAATTTATTATAGTTACCCAGTTCCCCTAGTCTGGTGTCGTGAAAACTGTATTCAACAAAAACATACAGCAAAACAAAAGCAAAATATGAGGAGGACATTTAACTACAACTCGGTCACATACCCCTTAGTGTATCGTAGGTACTCTGCTTGAGTGGCTGCCCATAAGTTACCACTTCTCACACTACAGGCAATGAATACTCCATTACAGGTTACAAGAAATCGTCGAAGCAATTCAGAGGCGCACAACTACACTTTTTACTTGTAAGTTCCATCAGGAAGCAAGTATTAAGAAGTCGCTTCGTGAACTTAAATGGGAATCCCTGCAGAGAAAATGCAGTTCTTCCCGCCAGGCACTACTACACTAAATTTAGAGTTCTCGTATTTGAGGTTGACTGCAGAACGATTCTACTGTCGCCAGTGTACGTTTCGCTTAAGGACCATGAATATAAGACGCGAGAAATTAGAGCTCGTACCGAGACTTTTAGACGGTCGTTCTCTTCTCGCTCTATTTGCGAACTAAACTGGAAAGGATATTTCTGGTGAAAGTACAAGGTAGCCGCCGCAATGCAACGTAAAGTTGCTTGCGGAGTATTTACGTATGTAGACGTAGATTGTATTAGTCATTTATGGGCCCAGAACCCGAAGTTACAGCATGCCACAAAAAACAACAAAAAAAACAACCAAATCAGCTTCAGTTCTTTTTGCCTATTATCTGAACATCAGCCGTTACATTTGTGATATCGAAGGGGCGATGGCTATTCCTTCCCACAGAGGACTCTGTCACATTTCTCGTCACCAGCACATGTTGCTTGCTTGACAAGCACGCTCTCCCAATCTTTCAAACGTTCATAAGATTTGGTAACAGATTGAGGACACATTGGAATACCACTATTCTCCGGCCCTTATTGTTGATGATTTCGGGGAACTATTTGTAGCAGCATGAAATGCGCAACTCGTATCTGTCAACCATTCTCAGATCGACTCGGTACTTGGATTGGAGAGAACCACAGTTTCTGCCAAAACAGAGAATTTTAGGTTTCTTTTATCAAACTTTATGCACTTCATACGTACAAATCGCCACAAATTTTGTACACTCTAAGGCTAAAAAGACGATGTGTAACGATGGAATTATACGAATTAGAGGGAAGGCGGTAGACGTGATGTACATATACAGCAATTAAATGATTATAATTTAAGAAAAATTGGATGATTTATTCATTAAAAAGAGCTTCACAAACTGAGCATATCAGTAACGCGTTGGTCCACCTCTGGTTCCTATGCAAGCCGTCATTCGGTTTGGAATTAGTTGATAGAGTTTTTGGAATTTCTTCTGAGGGATTTAGTGCCAAATTCTGTCCAGCAGACTCGTTAGATCGTCAAAACCCTGTATGATTGGAGGGCCCTGTTCATATTTTTAATAACGTTGTCTGCTGAGGAGAGATCCGGCAACCTTGCTGGCCAGGGTAGGGTTTCACAAGGGCGAAGAGAAGTAGTAGAAACTCTGGCCATGTACGGACGGGCATTATCTTATTGAAACGTAAGTCCAGGATGGCTTGCCGCGAAGGGCCACAAAACGAGCTGTAGAATATCTTCAACGCAACGCTGCGGCTGCCCCCGTCGGAGGTTCGAGTCCTCCTTCGGCCATGGGTGTGTGTGTTGTTCATTGCTTAAGTTATTTTAAGTTATGTTAAGTAAGGTGTGAGCTTAGGGACCGATGACCAAAGCAGTTTGGTCCCATAAGATCTTACCACAAATTTGCAATTTTACCATTTTTGCACCGCTGTGCTGTAAGGGCGCCACGGAAGAAAACCGAACTTGCTTGTGGTGATGTATGGCGGGCGAACCCAAACTAGTATCATACAGCTGTCGGCGTCGTCTCCAGATATGTCTTCGACATGGAATCGCATTGTCTGCAGTGGAATTGTCACCAGTGATGTATCCCACTTCGAAATGAGCCTCGACGAGCAGCAAAGATGTGTCTGGAGACACCTCAGACGGCAGTGAGCCATCAAACTAACAGTCGCTTGCCATACGGTCCGACAACCACAAGCGATGGGGTATCATATCTTTTTATAGCAGGACGCCGTTGGTTGTCATCCCCAGCATCCTTCCAGCGTAGCGGTACATCAACGGTATGCTACGCCCCGTTTTGAGGTCATTCGTGGCAAGCCCTCCGTGTTCGTATTCCAGCAAGATACCCTTTCGCACAAGGCGAGAGCCTCTGCTGCAAGTCTTCCTGTCTGATAAACCTTATCTTGGCCAGCAAGATCGCCGGATCTCTCCGAAGTGTAGAACGTGTAAGGTGGACATGTCATTTAGATTTTCGTAAGTTGTCGATATGCAGGTCAGGGAGAGAGAGAGAGTTAGTTACGTTACTGTTAAACAATCGTTGGTCATGCTGTTGCACTATCTTTTCCTTCGCGCATTCTGGGGCATTCTTAGTTGAAGTGTGGTAGGTGATGGATGTATTTAGCAGTGCTGTGTTGACTTGTGATGGTGTCTTTTAGATGAAGAAAGATTTAATGTGCAGGACAGCAAGGATCAATGTATATATTTTTGAGTAATGTTATTATTTCTGAAAAGAAGAAGTTTGTGCCAAGACTGCATCACTGAGCAGATAACATTTTCCAGAGTTATTGTTAGCTAGTTAACCTTGATCACTGCATCAGAGCTCAGAGATAGGCCACTTCTCTGAGTCACGCATTATCATATTAGCTGATTAAAGTGTTCGGCTTTTATACAATTTCTCTGTTAATACTGTATCCTTTTTAAATTATTGGTCACTTGTTAACGATAGTATTGTTCTGACAAATATTATGTGTGATGACCGAGTGAAATTTTACAGTGTCTTTCTGAATACGTATTTCCTTCTAAAATCGTTGTCTTGGAATATCATTTCATAGAAATAGTTACTCCCCCCATCCCATGTTTAAGAAAAGTTTCTCACTACGCATTACCACATTGTACCATGTGGTGTGCAGCAGTTTGAACATTTATTTAGAATTCTGCCTGCTTTCTGTTTGCTGTTGTACTTTCGAGAAATCTGCAACAACGTTTTCAATAGGCGAGGTAAGTGGAAACTTTGATTTGGGCCAGATAATCGTAGGAATCCAGTCGCGTGTTTAACGTTCAGACAAATTGTATTCAAACCAGTTACAGTTCAATTCAAGTTAGGTCCTGTTCGGACAAAAATTCGCATACGAGTTTCAATTATATAACAGTTTGTGGGTACAAATCTTTGGTAATACGTAGATTTTTATACAGTGAAAGGTAAAGTTGGGCAAAATTTCATGAAGAAACCGGTGTAATGGAGAGGTTACATATGTTGACCCTTTCTGCCAGCATAGTTCGTGGTTTTTTTTTTGTTTTTTTTTTTTTGGAATACTGTACTGTATCTCCTGAGGTGGTCATATACTTGAAGTGTGTAAATGCCATGCATTGATAACTATTGTGTGAATAGCTGGCGAAGCATGCCAGCGAGTAAACAAATTCATTACATAAAGCACTCCGTCTTCAGGCCACAAGTGGCCCATCGCGACCATCCGACCGCCGTGTCATCCTCAGTGCAGGATGCGGATAGGAGGGGCGTGTGGTCAGCACACCGCTCTCCCGGTCGTTATGATGGTTTTCTTTGACCGGAGCCGGTACTATTTGGTCGAGTAGTTCCTCAGTTGGCATCACGAGGCTGAGTGCACCCCGAAAAATGGCAACAGCACATGGCGGCTGGGATGGTCACCCATCCAAGTGCCTGCCAAGCCCGACAGCGCTTAACTTCGGTGATCTGACGGGAACCGGTGTATCCACTGCGGCAAGGCCGTTGCCAAATGCATTACATTGCAATTCCAAATTCCATGGACATTTGAGATTCTGTGTCTGAACTCTATTCTTATGTCGTTTGCTTCTGTTATTGGACTTGAAGAGAAAAGAAGGATTGTCTGAAGTTTATCTTGCTGTAAAAGTCTATGTAAGTAGAAAACGAAGAAAAATATAGTTGTTCATAACTTAAAATTTGTGTACGGTATTCAATAATGTATATTCTTCAACCTTACTTGTCCTGAGTAGACGTGGCCTTAACGGAATATTGACTACTATAAAGCACCATACTAGAAAATAATTCGTAATTTTCTTTCAGCCCATCTTCGAGACGCGCCGCCGGTTAGGACCCTAAACTTCCTTTCAGATTCTACGAGCTATGTGGCCGCTACGAATAATTTAATATATTTCACTTTCAGATTTTCTCAAGGTTGCGAGATAATATTCCAGGCAGAAAGGCCTGTTCGCAGGATTATAGTTCTAATACAAGACGTCATCTGCAAAAGATGTGGATATATCAGTGCGGATTCAGGAGACAATTAATTACTTATGTTCCCGTAACAACCCTGACTACAGCTAGTTTGCTGGTTGCTCATCCGCGTCGGGCTAAATTAAATTCCATTACACTGTTCATAGCAATATTAGAGCTATTTCTCTTTTGTTCTGACGTCACTGCATTAAAAGCTATCAAAGCTGACATAATAAATTTTAAGTTTTATTAAGTTACATTATACTGGCCCTGGTAATAAAAGTTCTCCAGTGTGTGTAACTGAATTTGGAAAGATAATCCTTATCACTACAGAGTTTGTGTTTTTCATTTAAACAGCTCACTTCATATACACCAAAAGCTGACTTTACTGAACACTGATTCGTGGGGCCGAAATCGAAACTAGAATCCTGAGACTTAATCTCACTGTTGTCACTGATTAAATATATGTATAAAAGCATATAGTGAATGTTAGTTAATGAATAAAACGTTACACTTACTTGTATTATACGCACGGGATCGACGATAAATAAACTCAGAATCTGGATGAGTGATTGGAGACCCATGCTGTTCCTTAGATCAAAGATAGACAGTGGGGTAAGGAATCGAATGCACACTACCCGGTTTATAATTGAAGCTAGTCAGTAGAACCTGGGCTCTTGGAATTAATAACAAACTTTACACGTAATAGCCTTCTAGCATTTCGATTGTAACTTTAATGTGGAGAACGTGTTGTGTATCTTGTGTCTGATTTTTGCATGTGACGCTATTTACATCAGTTAACACCATCGTAAGACCGAGTACAAGACATAACCGTTCGGAACTCGAAAGTTATGAAACCGACGACCAGTTGAAGAATATTCCTGGATCGTTGGCACGAGAGGCTGTAGTTAGTGAAACGGAACGAACTACTATACTACCTGACAGGGTAGAATCGCAGACTGATATTCATCTACAGAGCTTACAATCGCTGGGCGGACAAGAGACTCTCGGACCCACGGGTGAAATCAGCTGCGAGAAAGCAGACGAAAGTGAACGAATACAGATAGAGCTAGCAAATCCAAGAGACAAGCTTGCATTGCTGTTCCAGAAATTGGAAATAAAGGAACAGCATAGAAAAAGAGAGCGCAAGGATGATATCCAACTGGAAAATTAATTTTTTGAAATGATTGAGACTAGCATAATTGGTAAAGTGGAGGAGATGTTAGCCAAACTCGAACAAGCGTTAGTACAGAAGTTCAATCGTGCTCTAGATGACAGGTATCTGCGTATTTTAGAACACGTTAGTAACGATATAGAAAATGTAGAGACGGATGTGTTTGATGTTAAGAAAAGTTTGAAAAATTTACCAGATAAAGTAAATAATTTGGCCGGAGAAGTACCCGAGGTCAAAGAGGCACAGGAATCTCTCGATGCCAAACAACTAACCAAGTGCATGAGGAGATCTCTTTAAATATCGAACGAAAGGTAGAAGCTGAAGTGAAGTTAGTAATGCTTGACCATGTTGGATATAAGAGTGATGAAGGTACAAGCACAAACCACGAACCTTTATAAGACCCGAGATTGTCCGAAAACCATTGGGTGACTGTGATAATAGAATCATGAACTGTGCCGCTCATAGTGGAAGCTACAGTAGTTCATTTAATGTACTCCAGAGTGGAAATATTGTGTGAAATAGGGACACGTACGGAAATTCACAAACAAATAAGGTGACTGTTAGTCCATACGCGGTGAACTTTAGATGTTTCCCGAAGAAAAGAAATCAATTCATCCGGTAATATTGATAAGGAGTTTTAAGAATGTATTACCAGTCTCGTGACAGGAAAGGCAAAAGTTACCATTTGTTATTTCACATATTACCGGAGATGACGCATTATGGGCATGAGAGGTGGTAGTGAACTGTCATTCGTTTAGCGAGTTCGAGGAACATTATTCTGCCAGGTTTAGGTCAGTTAGTATACAAGAAAGACCACGGAAACAGATATATAAACCTGATATTTACCATTTCAAGCTTGGAACGCTCAGAAAATGTATTGAGAAGTACACTAACAAGACGACGTACTGGTCAGAGCCGATCGCCACACGCGACGTTCTTAAGATAATAAAATCCTAGTTGCCTATCTCAATACGGAGAGAATTGGTACATCTACCTGACAATAATTTAGAGACGTTCATGTCGGTCGTGGATTCTTTGCATCTGATACAAGAGGATGCACGGCAACAAAATAATAATGGTGAAGGATCAAATAATAACCACAAACATAGGAATAACGGCTATGGAAACCAACACCGGAATAATAACTGGGCATATGGATGTGGTGGTAACAGCTATGAGAGATCGAACAGACAAAAAGGAGGGAATGGAAATAGAGTTCATGGTATGCCATGAGGTAACTGCTCTCCCAATAAGAACAGAAGCGATATGATGGATCGGAAAAGGAGGAAGGAGGAGAATGACGGAAGTAACTTTCAGCCCAAAAGTATGAAACAAGGGGGTGGACAGTGGCGGCAGAATATGGCTACTAACTGGTTGGCATCGTCAAACAGACAGGAACAGGAAGTCCCGATCAATACTGTCGAAGCCATTCCCATGCCGGTAAATACTTCGACGTCAACATAGGATAATAACCCAGGTACCACACATAATAATAATAGACAGCGCAATGTGCAAATAGTAGAAGTTACAGACGATAAACAGCCACCTAACTACAGGGGGTCGATGTAAGGCTTCGGCACTCGGCCACTAGGAATGGAAGCGAAGGCAAACTAGAATTTACAATGGTTTTAATTGACACCGGAGCGGCTGTGTCGGTGATGTCTGACAATTTCTTTAATGTCATTATCGAAAATAAAAGACTGCCTACGTTGCCAATTCAAAATTGTAAAATTACGGGGGCAATAAAGAGAAAGTCGCAAAATGCCAAAGCTCAGGTGCAGACAGGATTATAAATAGGAAATGATGCGATAATATGGTCGTTCCTCATTGTTAAGAATTTAACTGCAACTTGCATCCTGGGATGGAACATCCTGAGGGAAACAAGCGTTATGATCGACATCCCTCAGAGCTTGTGGTTTCTACGAACGCCTACCACGAATTTGCATTTTCCATTGATCAAAGCAATGGCAAAGCGTAATAGGTACTGTCAGTCGTTCGAGCATGTAGAAGTGGAACCCTTTGTACTTAATATAAAGAATAATGTACTATTGAGGGCGTATCCTGAAATAACAGACCAGTATGATGAAGAAATCGTTAAAATACAACAAGAGATTCAATTAAAAGTCAGGAAGCCAGAATATTTAACTAGTGAACAGCAGCATGAGCTTATTGAGTAACTATGCAGGCACCTTTTCAGAAAAACCCAGAAAAATTCGAGGATATGTGTATGATATGCAGGTATATCCGCAGCAGACGTTCTATCATGCTTTCCATTCCGTGGCTTGGAGTAAACGCGAGGCTGTGTCGAAGGGATAAAGAAAATGCTTTACTGGAGTATCCAGAATCAGACAAAATACGCGTGCTTTACCCACATCATGATTTAAAAGTGTTCATGCAGGGAAGGCTAAACTGTTAAGAAAAGTAATGTTTGTATTTTAAATGTAATGTAAAACACTTTGGTGATGCAAGACACTTTAGTGAGTAATTAAGTTTTATATTCAAGTGTCAAATATCATTGATAGTTTGTAGTTTTATAATAGGGAATTGCATTAATAAGACCTCCAGTCTGAAGGGGGACCCTGACACGGAAACGAAGTAGAAGCAGCAAGAAATAACTGCATTGAAAAAATAACTAAGAGCGAACTTTCAGTTTTATGTGAATATAGTAGGATAAGAATTTCTTTTGCATTTTTTGTGATTAACTAGTTTTCGTAAGTAGGAGAATGATGTGATTTACGAATGTGACCAAGTACTTATAGGAGTGCATACGATGTATCAATGTGTAATCGTGGCTGTTGATTGATTTCTCGTAGTGTGAATGTAAGAGGCATCTTCTAATTACTTAAGAACACTGTTAGGATCTAAGTAACAGTTACATTTGCTCCAGTAGTGACCTTCAGCCATGTTATTACATGCGTCCAGGGGGGCAATATTAGGAATTAAAGCAATATATGTTGTCGTGTAGAGAAAGTAACTTCATGGCACAAAGTTTAGAGCCGCGATATACAATAAATGACGCGAACGTAAGCGTGGATGGCACACATGCAACTGAGACCTGGTTTTCGGGCAAACGGTTCGTCACTTAAAATCTTAAATAATTAAAAGTGTGGATCTGTGATAAGTGATGAATAACACACATGTAACTGCCTGAGGATCTATAGTTCAGAGGGCCAAGGGTCTACTTTCGGCACGAAAGTTTGAGGTAAGTCTGTGACATAAAATTTATGAAAATAGCATCAAATCCTAACGTGGATCAAATGCTAATCTCATGACTTGTAAAACTGAAGGATACAATGTGAACGACAAAGCCAATATATGTAGCAACATGGTGAATAGTGCTTCGATACGCCCAATATGTAAAACAATTTAATTTGCAAAAGCATCAGCATGTTCTACGAAAGAGAAAAACAGTCTAGCAATGTGCACTTTTATCAGTTAAAAGTTTAAACAGAAAAGGACTCGGAAATCTGAGTATGAAGGTTGGCATAGTAATTTGTTTTAATCATGTAAAAAAAGAAATTGATATGTAGTGTATTAAGATTACGGCTATTCAGCAAATATGACTTCACATGATTATATGAATATTAATATCGTGTGAAGCTAAAATGTGTTACACTGTGAATACAAACAAATGTTCAAATGTGTGTGAAATCGTATGGGACTTAACTGCTAACTTAGACACTACGTAACCTAAATTATCCTAAGGACAAACACACACACACCCATGCCCAAGGGAGGACTCGAACCTCCGCCGGGAGCAGCCGACTGTGAAAATATACAAAAGTAGATCTACCTCTGGACACCAACCATAAAGACAGGTAGATACACTAAGTGAATAGTATACAACTGTGTACGCACGTACTGTGAACAATGGTAGAGAGTTGGAATTTATGTAACTGACTACATGAGTTTACAGGAAACTCTAAGAGTGCGAAACTTGGTGGTCATGAACCAATAGAAGATGTAATTCTCAAAGGAATTAAATAGAAAATGTATCGTGTTCCGAAAACTGGACTAAATATTGCTCGGAAAATTAAATGCATAAAAAAAACATTAAAACTAACGTTCATGTTCGAATATCGGATGAATTGACTACTAATAATTCTCTTTTACCATTAGCCAGTAACATCTGTTAGCAAATAGTTAAAACTAATGCTAGCGTGGGTTATTTCAAGATCACGCGCCTGCATCGGACACGATGCTGAGACGGCGCGAGAGCAGAGGCAAATCAGCTGGTCGGAGAGCCAACGACCGCCACCCATGAATCACCTGTCCGCGCGTGAGAGGGGCGCCTGGCAGGTCCGTCGCTTGTTGTATCTTCGCGTCACCGTCTTCGTCAGGCCGGCGTCGCAACGGCTGAAAATCGGCGATCGACGACGTGTATTACGTCTGATAAGTGCACGTGTGTCGTGAAGACAAGCTTCGGTAGTATCTATCGAAGTGTGTGTTCCACTGTAAGTGAACAATGCTCAACTTATCACCTACAAGAGAACTGTTTCTTATTTCTATTTATGTGATCATAATTTCACTGCGTTTTCTCATATTGTGTTCCTTGATGTGGTTCAGTTGGGGAACATTCGATCAACATGTCCATAATTGGAAGCAAAGTATAAACTGGGATTTTTGGAGACACTGAATGAATGTGGCCATACAGTACGAAGACTCTCGGCTGGTTTATAACTCCCGCTTTTTCGATGCCCGTGAACCTAAATAGGGGAGTTAACTCAAATAATTTTCCGGTGAGATTCGTTAATACCTTTCCGGACCGAAATATCTGCCACACGAGTAGGGAAGTATTGTAGTTACTCTCCCTTAGACTTAGGCAAACCACATATGTTTATCACTATTGAGCGCAAACGATATTTGGAAAAGTTATTTAGTAAACGTAAATGTACAATGTTGAGGAATTTGAAACTATAATCGAACAGTACGGTGGTCTGATTGGTACGCGTAAATAATTTTGTCCCACCCATCACAGGGAGAATCGTACTGAATCTGCTGATGTGGTTATGAACTTGAAGTGTGTAATGCCATTTATCGATAATTATTGTATGAATAGCTGGCGAAGCATGCCAGCGTGTAAACAAATGCATTATATAACAGTTCAATGGACATTCGAAATTCTGTGTCTGAACTCTCTATTCTTTTGTCGTCTTCTTCTGTTATTGGACTAGAAGAGAAAAGAACGATTATCTGAAGTTCATGTTACTGTAATTGTCTATGTAAGTTGAAGACGAAGAAAAAATAGTTGCTCATAACTTAAAATTTGTGTACGGTATTCAGTAATGTATATTCTTCAACCTTAATTGTCCTGAGTAGACGTGGCCTTAACAGAATATTGACCATTGTTAAGCACCATACTAGAAAATTATTCGTATTTTTTTCTCAGTTCATCTTCGAGACGTGTCGTCGGTTAGTCCACTAAACTTTCTTTCAGATTCTACGTGCTATGTGGCCGCTACGAATAATTTAATACGTTTCATTTTCAGAGTTTCTCAAGGTTGACAGATAACATCCCAGGCAGAAGGACCTGCTCAGAGGATGCTGGTTGTAATATAGGATGTCATCTGCAAAAGATTATGCTTGTTATCTTATATCGGTATTCGAGACGACACCACGATCTGGAGTTACGGGTTTTATTACTTCGAACTGAACTTTCACACGAAATATTATCTTGTGCTATAAACACGTGAGTTTTAACTATACTTTTAATACATATCTACTGGAGAATATCTAACGAGGATTCAGGAGAGAGACTATTAGTTACTTATGGTCCCGTAACCACCCAGCACTGAGCTAGTTTGCTGATAGCTGATCCGCGTCGGGGTAAATTAAATTCCATTACACTGTTCATAGTATAGTTAGAGTTATTTCTCTTTTGTTTTGACGTCACTTTATTAAAAGCTATAAAAGCAGATCTAATAAAATTTTTATTAAATTACATTAGAAAACGCAGTCAGGTAGTGTTTGATTTCTCGACATCAAAAAATACCACTGCGCTAATTTTAATAAAATTGTGCTTCTTTTCCACGTTATTCATTTAAATTTTAGTGTTTAGTTCGTGCAATTTTGTGCCGTGTGACGATTGCCGATTACTTTATTACATTAACAGTTCGCATAACAGTACAGGTTCTGTGTGGATATCATTCATTGTTTAGTATTTGCTTGCACAATTGTAAAGTTTTAGTTTTTCTTTGTTTTGATAATTGTAACAGTTTTGTTATTCTAAGAAATAGTGTTTCGTCATGTTCTGTACAACAGAAAATAATACGAAAGTTTGCTGAAATAAACTACCTTCAGCTATTAGCAAGTATGAATAGTTCACATGAGATTACAGGAAAATGTACGGATACACAATTATTAATCATTTTAGCAAGCAATGATGAAACAGAAGAAACGATGGGTGCTGAAGACGTAAATTCTGAAGTTGAGTTGGCCGGCGATAGGTCGGTACAGTCTAGAGAAAGATTACGAAAGTTGCCACAGTCGTGTGAAATTATACAACTCTTAACAGACACATCAGAACCAGGTTTTGCGTCAATATCTTCTGAACGTGCACGACACGCAACATCTTCCGTGAACAATTACATAGGACCGTATTGTGCGAATCCAAAAAATTGTCTAGAAACAATTCGTGAGATTCATAAAGAAGCACAAGACGAAGTGAGTAAGAAAACACAAGATGAGAATACAAAATCACCAGTAGAGAATAGGAAATTACGGGAAGAAAACAGTAAATCACTTTAGGGAAGAAAAGTCACCTGAAAATAAAAAAAATACTGGTTGTCATTAGTGAAGAAATCAAAAATCATCTTCAAATAATAATTAACAGTTTTGCGACCAGATTACGCAACCTTGAAACACAACACGAAAACATGAAAACAAATCAGCGTAACGACATGGAGTAACTACTAGCAAAAATCAGCACTATAGTTCCGAGTGCGGTAGTTGCACAGAACGAACAGCGTAACGTAACGGCAAAAGAAATTAGCGAACAAGAGGAAACATTGACATTAAATTGGTAAAAACAAAAAGGAACAGTTAAGCACAATTAAAGAAAAAGTTAATGACCTGACAGCGAATGCGACAAATTTTTAAACCAGTGCAGATGGAGATCCACATGACATAATGCCATTACTATTTTCAGACACAGTAGAATACCAGTCCTTAATACAAATTAAAGAAAACCAAGATAATGTTAATCGGGAAAATAGGAGGTATAGGAACACTATAAATGAAAAAGTAGAGCGTCTTGAAATAAAACCTCACTGCGACGACGATAACGACTAATTTGACCGTTGCCACACATATTCAGGAGTCTTTGGTGATCGTGGAGATCTATGACGTTTAGATGAGAACATTGCGACACATCCTGGTACCAAAAAGAACCCCCGATGTGGTGCGATAGAAAAGAACGTGGTACACACGGAAATGGTAACTTCGGCTACAAAGACCTTCTGACAGTAAGTAAATTCAAAGTTTTCAGGAATTACAGTAACGAAATTCACCCCCAATCTTGGACTGATCAGTTTACCACCAAATTGGTGAACTGAACTCAAATTAGAATTTCTCTGTGGTTATTTGGAAAATGAACCTGTGACAAGAATGCGCCCGACAGTGACAGATTACCGAAGCGTATTTGATTTCTACCGAGCATTTTGTCAGTGTACTGGTCGCATCCCACAAATTATGTGGTTAAACATAGCATTATAATATTACCAAACTTTGAACAATCTGACTTCTCTAACACAGCCAAATATTTTGAAGACACACTATGCCGATATCAGTACCTATCAAATCCAAACAGGTCGTAAGTGGTAATTCGCATTCTATTTGACGTAATATATGATTTAGTGGCATATCAGACATGACTTTGGGAACTGTAATTGGACAGTAACAGCAGTTTCACGAAAACACTCAATAACAATAACTGGAACTATGACACGCAAGATGCTCGCGTACCGCGTGAAAACAGTCACTCTGGGAACTAGCATAACAAAGACCACCACAGAGAGGTTTAGAGACAGTATAACCGGCATCGTCCGAAGGAAGCAAAATTTTCGCAGATGAATAATGATCACTGTGATAGAAGTAATTTCCGGGGTCTGATTATGACCGTAATAACGGACATGAAAGTAATTATGGTAAAGAGAACAGGCGTAATCAGTGTTACCGTAACAGTCAGTACAATGGCAGACAACTCTCAAAATCAGATTACAGTTTTCATGGGCAGGATGTAGCTAGATCAAATCCGCAATATACACTGCAAAACAACAATTATGCAAATAGCAACCAACACAGTCACAGAAATCGACATCATAATTTAGAATGTCATAATTCTGGAATGGCGAACCTAGTGCGTCAGATAGAAACAACTGAAGTCACGTGAAGAGATAATCAACGACGAGAAAGCATTACGGTACAAACACATTCGCACATTGCAAGAGGTTCTCAATGAGCTACCACGCGACACTACATCATTATCTCCGTTCCTTGTGCTCAGAAATCAACAATCAATGGATCATATGAGGGCGTAATACCATCTCGTGCTTAAAAAAAATTACATAGTAAGGATGTTGTAGATATAGCTGTAAACAACATCAAAACGGCTGCACAAAGAGAAAAGAAATCACAACAGGGACAAGTAAACACCAAAAAGCTACGGTTTGGACAGAAAATTCCTAGTTAAATGTCATCCTTTATCTTCTTAGTCACATATTCTTTCCTTTATATAAGGGAGCTTACAGGATTCGTAGAATTCTACATGACAATGATGTGGAAACTGAAACTATGCGGACAAACAAGGCAAGGGACTTCATCGTATTTCACATATCGAATCATACATATAATAATTATATTTTCTAAGATTGTATCCTGACGATAGATCCACATGCCACCTATTTCGCAAATACAGCGCCCAGCAGCAGTTAACGATAAACAATGCTAGTGCACAGCGTACCAGAGCAATTCCCGTGGTGCGAGAGGTAACTTTCGACAAGAAATGGGCGACTATCGTTGCGCAAACGACATTCATTTAGCACGCAACAGATCGAGCGATTTGCTGCCACGATGCGTACAGTACATAAATAGCTACGAACTTTGATATAGAATCCGAATGAGAGCAAAGGATATCTAACAAAATATACATTGACAGTATATTTCTAACCAATTCTGAAAGTATACACAGATTATGAGCCTTGTATTATTAACTTGAGAAATATATTTGGCTATACGCAGTGATGATAATACAGAGACATATAAAATTTCCTACCACATTTGATGAGAGATACAGACTGTTAGGATGGTAATTATGTTGACTGGAAAGAAGAGTAATAAATATTTGGATAAGAAGATTTTCAGGATCTATCGTGAGGTAGTACAGGCGTGTTTACTGGACTGTAATATTTTCAATTACAACTGTGAGGTTTTTTCTACATGGAAATAAGTGGACGAAAACAGAGCAGGGAATTGTTGTGTCAAGTGGATATTGAGATGAGGACGTGAATATATTTGATGGCTTATGAGATTTATTTTGCTTAGGTACGTGAGATGGTAACTATGACATTTATGATGGATACTGTAATACATGAGGCTATGATTATGATGGTGATAATTAATGTACAGAAAGAGTGGGCGAGTAAAGGTTAAGGTATATGTACCCTGGTTTCCTATTAACGTCAGGTTTTTTGCCATGTGAATGCATTTCGTGTTTATAAGCGCAAAATGTAATTTATTGATAAGTTGTGACTAGATAAGAAAAGTGAATGAAGGTAAGGTGTGATTAGGAGGCAATAAGTATCTGATGAAAATTATTCCGTCTTCTTACTAAACATATACTGTCACTTCTTACTTGAACAGCACGACATGGAACAGTTATGGAAACTATACAGTAATTTTAGAAGTGTATAAATTTTTACTTTTAGTTCTTTAACTCACATTCTCGTAAGATTCAAATGGTTCAAATAGCTCTGAGCACTATGGGACTTAACTTCTGAGGTTATCAGTCCCCTAGAACTCAGAACTACTTAAGCCTAACTAACCTAAGGACGTCACACACATCCATGCCCGAGGCAGGATTCAAACGTGCGACCGTAGCGGTCGCCCGGTTCCAGACTGTAGCGCCTAGAACCGCTCGGTCACCCAGGCCGGCCTCTAGTAAGGTACTCTTCACTTTGTATTTGTAACACGTTTCATGTGTTTCTATCCATAATGTATAGAATTCAGTCCTCGTTCTATTCCCATCAGAAATGACCCTGGTACAAAATTATACTGATGAAGTGTGAAGGATATGTAATGTATGCATGTCATTTTGATTTTGGTAAGTTTTAGATGTGCATGTAAGAGATAGAGAGCAAGTTATGTTACTGTTAAACAATCGTTGGTCATGTTGTTGCACGTTCTTTCACTCTGCGCAGTCTGAGACATTCATAGTTGATGTGTGGTAGGTGGTGGATGTATTTACTAGTGCTGTGTTGAGGTGTGATGCTGTGTGTTAGATGAAGAAAGATTTAATGTGCAGGATTCCAAGCATCAATATGATGTACATAATGGAAAACGAAGAGAATATCGATTTTGAATAACGTCATTATCTCTGAAGAAAAGAAGCGGAGCTAACTTCTTTGAAGAGTTGTTGTTAGCTAGTAAACTTTGTTAGTTAGTTAATCTTGTTCTAATTCAGTTGCGCATTTAATATAAAGACAAGTTATATGGAGACCAGAACAGTTCATTTGAAATTAGGTTCTGTGCAGTCAAAGGATAGCATACCGTACGAGTTTATATTGGATAACATTGTGGTTGCACAGATTTGTTAATATGTGGATTTTTGCAGAGTGGGAGGTAATGTTGGGCTACATTTCAAACAGAAACACATAAGGGGTGTGAACGTTAGAATAATTTGGAGCATTATTGACATGGCGCTCAACAATCTCACTGTTCTGTCGATCTAACTCGCCAATTTCACTGGTACTCCTTTTTCTTGTCTGTAGATGCCCGTCAAAGTCACCAACTTGCTCCCGATTTGTGTAATTACATCGTTGTGTGTGATTCTCTTTTTTTCTTAGAGTATGTGTTTCTCAGATTAATTGAATATATTACAGATGTTTTAAAACCCGCAACCACGTATTTTATGTAAAACAGGACATTGTTGTCAGTCACATTTCCGAAATATTCTTTCATTCAACTAATTAGTTTTCGAACCCTTTCAGACTGGTCCGAGGATATTTGCAAAAAAGCGACGGTCACAATTGCTGCATTTTCAAATATTGCTGAAGAAAATGCTACACTCTCAGGAAACGTAGTCAGTGACATCGCGGTATAATACGTGCATACTGAGATATTGTAGGGCAAGTGATTAATACACTATGTGATCAGAAGTGTCCGGGAACGTGGCTGAAAATCACTTACAAGTTCGTGGCGCCCTACATCGGTAATGCTGGCATTCAATATGGTGTTGGCCCACCCTTACCCTTGGTGACAGCATCCACTCTCGCAGGCATACGTTCAATACGGTGCTGGATGCTTTCTTGGGGTATTGCAGCCTATTCTTCACCGAGTGCTGCACTGAGGAGAGATACCGAAGTCGGTCGGTGAGGCCTGGCACGAAGTACGCGTTTCAACAATTTCTCAAAGGTGTTGTGTAGGATTCTGGTCAGGACGCTGTGCAAGTCAGTCCATTACAGGGATTCTATTGTGGTGTAACCACTCAGCCGAAAGCCGTGCATTATGAACAGGTAGTCGATCGTATTGAAAGATGCAATCGCCATCTCCGAATTATTCTTCAAAAGTGGGAATGAAGAAGGTATTCGAAATATCAATGTAGGCCTGTGCTGTGATAGTGCCACGTAAAAAACAAGTGAAGCAAGCTCCCGCCATGAAAAATACGACCGTACCATAACACCACCGCCTCCCAATTTTGCTGTTGGTACTACACACGCTGGCAGATGACGTTCACCAGGCATTTGCCATACCAACACCCTGCCATTGGATCGCCACACTGTGTGCCGTGTTTGGTCACTCCGCACAACGTTTTTCCACTGTTCAGTCATCCAATGTGTGCGGTCATTACACCAAGCGAGGCGTCGTTTGGCACTTACTGGCGTGGTGTGTGGCATATGAGCAGCAGCTTGACCGTGAATTCACAGTTTTCGCACATCCCGTCTAACTGTCGTAGTGCTTCTAGTGGATCTTGATGCAGTTTAGAATCCCTGTGTGATACTCTGGACAGATGTCTGCCTATTACACATTACGACTCTCTTCAGCTTTCGGCGGCCTCTGTCAGCCAATAGACGAGGTCGGCCTGTACGCTTTTGTGCTGTACGTGTCCCTTCACGTTTCCACTTCACCATCGCATCGGAAACAGTGAACCTAGGGATGTTTAGGAGTGTGGAAATCTCGCGTACAGACGTGTGACACAAGTGACACCCAATCACCCGACCACATTCGAAGTCCGTGAGTTCCACGGTGTGCCTCATTCTGCTCTCTCACAATGTCAAATGACTACGGAGATTGCTGATATGTAGTACCTGCCAGTAGGTGGCAGCACAATGCCTCTAATATGTAAAACGTATGTTTTTGAGGGTGTCCGGATGCTTTTGATGACATAGTGTATGTCGTGCTCATAAGCAGTCAGTTGGCACTCAGTAGGCCTGTGTGTGCGCCCATTGTTTTGGCTCTTGCGTCAACATCTGTGCTGAATTTAGACGTGAATAGTGCTTGCGACATTCATGCTATGGTACAACCATGGTAATTGACGAGTACGTACTACATTCACATCAGTGTCTTACTCCGTAAGCTAGAAAACTGTGTGTGGCAGACGGTACTTCTGATACCATTAACTGATACCAAGTACGCTGTTCCCTTCGCGAATGACACGCGTGAAGAATGGCTGTCGTTAAGCCTTTGTATTGGCTCTAGTTTCTCGAATTTTCTCGTCGTGATCCTTACGTAAGATATATCTCAGAGAAAGTAATGTATTGTTCGACTCTTTCCGGGAAGCATCTTCTCTAAATTCCAGCATTAATCCTGACCGTGATGTACAATCCCTACATTATAACCTCTTCCAGTGGAGTATAAAATACAGTTCAGTGTTCCGATTGCAAGCTTATCTGCATTGAAGGCAAGCATTACGCAACACACTCGCAACGTGACCCCACAAACACTTCGATCACTAGTGGAACATGCTGTTTCTCGATTTAAACGTGTTGTAGAAAACGAACATGTCTTGCGCCTGTCACACAGAAATTAATAATCGGACTTGATTTAGGTTTACATGGTTTATGCGGTTTTTGGCCTCAGCTAAGGAGCTGGGATAATTTCACTATTAAAACCCGATTTTTCCCTTTCTATGTGATGTGACCTTGCCGTGGTGAATGGGCTTATGTAACTAATAGTATGACACCTGTACACTCATGCACACTGAGCAGTACAGTTTGTTTGACGTCAAATGTACCCCTTAGACATTGTTGTGTGATTTATTTGTCATTTGTAGTCGACCACTATTAAATTGTGTTGCTAATAGCGCCATCTATTGCTACATTTTGTGACTGTTTATTTTCTTGTCACATTCGTTTACCCCTCTTCTCTGATGATATTCCGTTGCAGTTTAACGTCATTCTGACCAGTGGTGTTGTTTCTACAGCGGTTTGAAGGTTTAACTTTAATTATAATCACCCTGAACGTGGTTCCTAATATTATTACAATGACTGTTGCAGCTAAGTTGCATTGAACTGGTGGTGTTCTGACTACTATGGGCAAGCTACATTATCACTGGCATTAGCCTACTGCAACTCTACTAATTTACTAAAACTATACCTCTACACTACTTGCAGCGTTACAGGTATGCCAGACAGGTACAAACCTACTTTTGTGACGACCTTGACCACCGAGCTAATCCTAGTGACCGTGCCCCTGGCACTGGGCAAGGCCAAGATATCTTTACCATTCGCTGCAGGTTCCTATTGTCTATTTTCCTACATCTAAGTCCTACTTACTAAACACATAATCTACCTTAAATCAGGTGCGTAGGTCTAGTTCGGTCATGTTGTACCCCCCCCCCTCCCCCTAATCCTGGACGTGGCGGATTTAGACTGTAACGACGGTCGGCCTGCTCAGGCCAAGGCGGTACAGGACTAGCGGGCTGGGATAATTTCATTATTTGTTGTTCGTCCCGATTGTCCCTCAGATCCTATAGAAGAACCAGTGCGCCTGCTTAGCTGAATAGTAACCTGATTCCCTTCCATGCAAGCGGGCCCGGATTCGATTCCCCGCAGGGTTGCAGATTTTCTCCTCTCGGGAACTGGGTGTTGTATTGCCCTCATTATCTTATCATCCCAATCACCGGCGCACAAGTCGCCCAATGTGACGTCCAATGAAATAATACTTGCACTTGGCAGCCGAACTTCCCTGAACAGGGGCCTCCCGGCCAACGATGCCATACGCTCATTTTCTATTTTTTCTAGAACAACCGTCTGTGATACCTCTTTGGGCAGGTTGTTCAGCACTTGATGTGCATCCTCATTTCTAACAGGGTAATGTGTTATTGTTCAGTAATTGCTGCCTCAGCACGGCTGGTACGCCTGCTGGTGTGGCCGAGCGGTTCTAGGCGCTATAGTCTGGAAACGCGCGACCGCTACGGTCGCTGGTTCGAATCCTGTCTCGGGCATGGACGTGTGCGATGTCCTAAGGTTAGTTAGGTTTAAGTAGTTCTAACTTCTAGGGGAATAATGGCCTCAGAAGTTAAGTCCTATAGTGCTCAGAGCCATTTTTGAACAGCTGGTACATCGTTGTGTAGGGGGCACTCATAAACCGCATGGTCGCAAGTATCCTCGGCTGCAGCACAGTCGCACGAAGCCCTTCTCCCAAACCGACACACATATGTTGGATAAAGCCAATGGCCAGTAAGAAAGTGAAACAATCCGCTTGTCAGCTTAAAATATCCCAAACTTTGTCGCTCCTTTATATCTTGCAGGAGTTGAAAAGGTTTGCATCCAGTGTCATCAGCTTCCCATACTTCTTACCACAGCTCTACACTCCTCCTCTCGACTGTTTCCTTATCCCCAACATGAATACCCAGAATATACCTTGATTTCCCAATCTCTCCGATCTTCGTCCAGAACAATGCGGCTTGTTCTCTAATTTTGATATTAAGAAGCCAAAGCCCCAATATCATCAAGAATAACCCATCTGGACATGTCCTGTAGGCCCCAACTGACCTTAATAACATATTTCCCTGTACCCTACCCATGGCCATGGCAGGTACCACCCTCTTGAGCCAGTGTGTCCAGACTCCCATGCTGTAACCCACAACCGATGTTAATATACTGTTATGGTATAACTTTATCAGTTCAGGAGGGAGATGGAATCTCTTGTGCCCAATGCATATGAGATTGCTGAGCAAGTCTAAGGCCCCTTGGGTACGGTTTCAATGCCCTTTGTGAAGTTCCACCTTTCATCAATAATGACTCCCAGATAATGTGCTTCTTGACGCCGGAGAACAGGTGAGCCCTCTATTCTATAGGACAACTGTTGTCCTTTCAGCGAAAGCTAGGTTGACTTATTTGCTGCAAATTTCATTTCACTTTTTGGAACCATCCTTACAATGTATTTACGGCTCTTTCGATCTTTGGCTCAACGTCCTCTCGACTACGGCCACAAACCAGCAGGAAGAGGTCATCTGTACAGGGTATCACCTCTAGCATCTCTTCACTCTGTTGTGTACTGTCCTGTAGTGGTTCCATATGGATGTCCCAAAATAAAGGCCTCAACATAGAGCTCTGGGGGCATCCATTTGTTATTGATTTTCTAACTCTCCCACTAGGGAATGATAGCCAGACCTCTCAATCCTCACAGTAACTCCTCAGACAAACATATAGTGGCCATGGACATTCCTTCTGCCGTAAAAAGGAGAAGACCGAAGGCGGCTGATATCACCATGATGCCAACTATGTACTTGTACACGGCTGAGTCACAGACCTCAGCCGCCATGGCGATTGCGTCATCCTGCACGGCACTCGACGTGCAGCCATTCAGTCGGCAAATTATTGCACAAACAATTTACCGAGAAAGTCCAACAAATATGTCGGTCTATACGACTTTGTCTCAGTCGGGTCTTTTTCTGGTCCTTTCATTATTATGACTACGCTTGCTTTTTTCCAAACTTTAGGAAATTTTGGATGCCACTCGTTATGCAATTCTGTAAGTGGTGCTACTAACTGAGAGACTATTAATAGCACCTCCTCCGCAACAATGCCGTCTGTCCCAGGAGCTTTTCCTCTCTATAAAGATATAATCTGAGCAGAAACCTCCTCTTTGGAAAAGGGGGATATGGGCCAATCATTTGTGTACCCTACTGGATCTGCTTGTCTTATTTGGCTCTACTACTATGTTTCCCTTTCCTCACTGTTGTCAGGCAACTGGAGGAGGACCTCAGCAGTTTCCTGCCAAGACTCCATCATCTACTCCCCATGCCAGGCTGTGGATAATACCATTGGGGAGAATATCATATCCCTCACTAACTTGTAGGGCCCTCCCCATGGGTCAGTACCAAAGGGTTTGTGACATATTTCTCCCAACTTCGAACTCTAACTACCTCCAGCTCATTCTGGAACGTCCCTTTTCGCTCCCTATATTGTTGCAAACATCGTTGCTTTTCGCACAAGTCTGTTATTGTGTTCTCCTGAATTTCGTATTTTCCCTCTGTGCGTGTTTCAATCCTGTGCATAACCACTGGTCGGGACACTACCATAGGATGCTCTTGCCACCCTTGGTCTTCAGTCGCCCTATGTCGCTGGCTTTGGGAGGAGGAAGCTTCAGCTGGTGTGGGCACCTCCGCTTGTGTTCAAATATCAACAATTTTTGTCCTCTGGGTGCCTGAAAACATCCTTAGAAATTCTTTGAATTTACTTGCCCTCATCGCACTCCTCGCTTTGCTCGGGGATTCCTCATTGGCATCGTGATTCCGTTTATGGCTTCAGCCATAATCAGTTCTTGAAATTAATCGTTGTTCGAGCATTCTGTAGGCAAGGCAATTCTACCAGTGACACCACATGATTTTTTGCTCCTCTTCCTGCATGGGATACATACCCCTACTGCATTACTATCTTTCCTTGTGTGGTTTTCCGCACCCCTCTTGAAGTAACCCGACTCCCTAGAACAATGCTTGAGAATGTGGTCTAGGTCCCCACAGTTGTGGTAACGAGGTGGCACTAGATAATATCTGACATTAACGGCATGGAAGTCTATATACAATTTGTCCATGGTTGTGATTTTTCTCTACAGTGCTCCAGTGACCTCAGAAGCATGATGGACAAAATCTCGCTCCTGATGTCCCATTTTGGATCACAGCCTAAAACTCTTCATGAATTCCTCATCCTCCTTGTCCTCAAAATTTGTATTTTTATCACATCATACAGTTCCTCCTCTTTCACTATAGTCCGCTCATTAAACAGTATGACAAGAGGGTTCCGCGTTTTTGGTGGTTCACATTTTACTGTATTGCATAGCTTTTGTTTGTTTAACTCCTTTTCCTGGTCCTCCTCCGTTACCACGTCTACAGTTACAAAATTTTTACATGGTTTCTTGTTAATTCTGCTGGGTTCACCACTGTTGTGAAACTGTCCTGGACTTTTTTATGTCTTGCCCAGGCAGGGGTCTGAGAAAAACCACCTTATCCCGCCGCTTGGTGACCCTTGTTATCATGTCCCTCGTAGCTTGTGGCTTGGGTGATCAACGCAGTCACACCCGATCAGGTCTTCACTCGCTACTTGCACAGCCTCTCGATTTCCTTTTCTAGTTCTTCTACACGGCCTTCAAGCCTCGCATTGGCAATGGCACACGCTGTCAACTCACTTTTAAAAGCAATGAGAGCAGCTTAGCTTATTTACCCATTCTACTCCAGGAGCAGTGTTACTCTGGCATACTCATAACATTCCGCCCGTTGCTTGTCCCCACTCGTCATGTGAGGAGGGATCAGACACAACAGAAGTCCTTAAAGGCGCACTCGTATCTCTCGCCCGAGAATCAGCAATCTTGATGTTTGATGAGTGCCCTGACCTGGACCGGCTCCTCTGTCATGGGGGGGGGGGGGGAGTGGGGGAGGGGGAACTACTGCAGCTCTACCACCGACCTCGCCCCTAGGGCAAGGGCGCTCCTGAGCTGTCAGGTTCAGTATGCCATCTCCAACGTACTGCTGCCTGTCGATGGCCCTGTCGCTCAGTGCTCCTCAGCAAGTACACACTGCACTCTGGAGAGGCGGAAGCGCCTCTCGCCCTTTGCTGCCTCTTAGCCCGAGCTTCCACCTCTCGGCCAAGGACCCACTACTACGCAGTTGGTGCTCTGGTCATCCAGTCGTTCAGGGGACCCAGCTAACCTGGCGCAGGTGATGTCACCATCCTCTGGGTTTGGCGGAACATGCACTGGTTACCCACAGGCGCAGCGAAGCACCGTTGCTGACTTGCGCCGAGATCTCGCGTCGACGAACGAGGTCGCCAGCATGCAGGGCACCTGGTGGACTCTGCTCTGTGCGAAGGTGGAGGGAACAGCAGCCTCCTAGCCCTAAGGAGTCGTCCAAGAGGTGGTGGGCAAAACCTCCCCCCCCCTCTCCCCCCCCCCCACCCCCCGACTAAGAGCCCTTTCACTCCTTCCCCAAGGGATAGATCATCAGTCCCTGGACTCAGATCCCCCTGTGCCACGCACTTTTTTCTTTCGCATCAGGTTGGGTCAAAACTCTCCCTTCGGATGCAAGGCCACATCCAGGTGGGTCTGGGAAATGCCGAGCTTCACGTCTGGCACCAGGTGATGGAGGAAAGAGACACTTGGGAAGGAGAAGCTATGTGTGGACACATCGACTCCCATGTGAGGCCAGTCGCCGGAAAGACCCACCATGAACCGAAACGTCGTGGTGCGAGATTCGTGCCTTAAGGCGCGCCGGCGGCGGGCAGGCCAGCACCAAGCTGGCCGCACAAGCGACCAGGGAACTGTGAGCTTCCACCCGCGCTCAACCTATCTTACGTCTAGCGTGACTTACTTCGTGTACTTACTTGGTGAAAGGCCTTTTCAGAAGAGCATTCGCCCACGACACACAGGTCGTGACTTCATGGAGAGGTAGGGGGGGGGGCATTACTTACAGCTCGCGGTCACATTCTGTGTTTCTTACAGGATGTAATAACGAGTGGCCGCACAGGTCGATATCCTTTCTGATGCTCTCATTTATTTCATGATGTAGGGGGGGAGGGGGGGCAATAGTTACAGCTCTACATCTACATCTACATCCATACTCTGCAAGCCACCTGACGGCGTGTGGCGTAGGGTACCACGAGTACCTCTATATGTTCTCCGTTCTATTCTCCCTTCTATTCCAGTCTCGTATTGTTCGTGGAAAGAAGGACTGTCGGTATGCCCCTGTGTGGGCTATAATCTCTCTGATTTTATCCTCATGGTCTCTTAGCGAGATTTACGTAGGAGGGAGCAATATACTGCTTGACTCCTCGGTGAAGGTATGTTCTCGAAACTTCAACAAAAGCTCGTACCGAGCTACTGAGCTTCTCTCCTGTAGAGTCTTCCATTGGAGTTTATCTATCAACTCCGTAACGCTTTCGCGATTACTAAATGATCCTGTAACGAAGCGCGCTGCTCTCCGTTGGATCCTTTCCATTTCTTCTATCTACCCTATCTGGTACGGATCTGCCACTGGTGAGCAATATTCAAGCAGTGGGCGAACAAGTGTACTGTAACCTACTTCCTTTGTTTTCGGATTGCATTTCCTTAGGATTCTCTCAATGAATCTCAGTCTGGCATCTGCTTTACCGACGATCAACTTTATACGATCATTCCATTTTGAATCACTTCTAATGCCTGCTCCCAGATGATTTATGGAATTAACTGCTCCCAGTTGCTCACCTGCTATATTGTAGCTAAATGATAAAGGATCTTTCTTTCTATGTATTCGCAGTACATTACACTTGCCTGCATTGAGATTCAATTGCCATTCGCTGCACCATACGTCAATTCATTGCAGATGCTCCTGCATTTCAGTACAATTTTCCATTGTTACAACCTCTCGATATACCACAGCACAATCCGCAAAATGCCTCAGTGAACTTCCGATGTTATCCATAAGGTCATTTATGTATATTGTGAGTAGCACTGATCCTACGACACTCCCCTGCGGCTCACCTGAAATCACTCTTACTTCGGAAGACTGCTCTCCATTTAGAATGACATGCTGCGTTCTGTTATCTAGGAACACTTCAATCCAATCACACAATTGGTCTGATAGTCCATATGCTCTTACTTTGTTCATTAAACGACTGTGGGGAGCTGTATCGAACGCCTTGCGGAAGTCAAGAAACACGGTATCTACCTGAGAACCCATGTCTATGGCCCTCTGAGTCTCGTGGACGAATAGCGCGAGCTGGGTGTCACACCATCATCTTTTTCGTAACCCATGCTGATTCCTACAGAGTAGATTTCTAGTCGCCATAAAAGTCATTATACTCGAACATAATACGTGTCCCGAAATTCTGCAATTGATCGACGTTAGAGATGTCGGTCTATAGTTCTGCACATCTATTCGACTTCCCTTCTTGAAAACAGGGATGACCTGTGCCCTTTTCCAATCATTTGGAACGCTACGCTCTTCTAGAGACCTACGGTACACCGCTGCAAGAAGTGGAGCAAATTCCTTCGCGTACTCTGTGTAAAATCGAAGTGGTATCCCATCATGTCCAGCGGCCTTTCCTCTTTTGAGAGATTTTAACTGTTTCTCTATCCCTCTGTCGTCTATTTCGATATCTACCATTTTGTCATCCCTGCTACAATCTAGAGAAGGAACCACAGTACAGTCTTCCTCTGTGAAACAGCTTTGGAAAAAGACATTTAGTATTTCGGTCTTTAGTCTGTCATCCTCTATCTCAGTACAATTTTGGTCACAGAGTGTCTGGACATTTTGCTTTGATCCACGTACCCCTTTGACATTAGATCAAAATTTCATAGGATATTCTGCGAAGTCAGTACATAGAACTTTACTTTCGAATTCATTCAACGCCTCTCGCATAGCCCTCCTCACACTACATTTCGCTTCGCTTAAGTTTTGTTGTGTGCAAGGCTTTGTCTATGTTTATGTTTAGTGTGAAGTTCCCTTTGCTTCCGTAGCAGTTTTCTAAATCGGTTGTTGTACCACGGTGGCTCTTGTCCATCTCTTACGATCTTGCTTGGCACATACTCATCTAATGCATATTGTACGACAGTTTTGAACTTTGTCCACTGATCCTCAACACTATCTGTACTTGAGACAAAACTTTTGTGTTGAGCCGTCAAGTACTTTGAAATCTGCTTTTTGTCACTTTTGCTAAACAGAAAAATCTTCCTACTTTTCTTTAATATTTCTATTTACGGCTAAAATAATCGATGTAGTAACCGCTTTATGATCGCTGATTCCATGTTCAGCGTTAACTGTTTCAAATAGTTCGGGTCTGTTTGTTACCAGAAGGCCTAATATGTTATCGCCACGAGTCGGTTCTCTGTTTAACTGCTCAAGGTAGTTTTCAGACAATGCACTTAAAAAAATTTCACTGGATTCTTTGTCCCTGCCACCCGTTATGAACGTTTGAGTTTTCCAGTCCTTATCCGGCAAATTAAAATCTCCACCCAGAACTATAATTCGCGGTCCCATTCGGTGTTTTTTACTGGATGTAATATCGATTGGCCGCACAAGTCGTTATTGTTTCTGATGCTGTCATTTCTTTGACAGGAAGGTACTGTGTTTTTTTAATCAGATCAGTGTAAATCCCCTTACGGCTTCTGCAATGCACCGTGTTTTCAAAGTATACAACAATTGCCCTGGCAAGCAACGTAACTAGATCTCTCGCCAATTGAATATGTATGGGACACTGTGAAGATGTACCTTATTTGTCCTCCAGAGCCTGCGCCAACAAGTGCTGGATTGCAACAAAAGTTGAAAAATGCTTGGGACAATCTACCTAAGGATGCCTTACGGCACCCACACGGTAGTTTGCATCCGAGAGTGCACTCCTGTGTTGCCGCCCCAGCAGGGTGCGTTGAGCATTGATATTACTGTTTGGACATCCTTTTCTGTGACAGGTGTGTCTCTTTAGGTGTAATTGGTCGTCACATACTCCTACGATTTTGTATTATCCGTCACATCACTTATCAATAAAAGGAGCTTCTCCTTGAGGGTTCTTTATACTTTTACGGCGGTGTACATTCTTCCCACAATATTGTTACGTTAAAAATATATTAAATTTTGTTACCCGGTAAGCTGTCTGGTGTATCAGCTTTAAAGGCTAGCAGTACACTGCCACTTACAAGGGGAGGCCGCCAGTTGTGAAATTTAGATTCCATTCATACTGCGCATAATAAAAGCTCATGGCCAGAGGTGTAATGTGGCAAAAGCACCAAGATGCACTTCTCAGCCGTTGTCGACAAAATCGACAGTTAAATGAAACCGTTGCGGTGAAATACTCTCTACAATTAACAATTATCTACAGCGTCGTGGCGCAGCGGTAAGAGCTCGGATTCGTAATCCGAAGGTCGTCGGATCGAATCTCGCGCCACCCAGTTTTTTTTATTATTAGTTTTTTGTAATTCAAATATATATATATATATATATATATATATATATATATATATATATATATATAAACTATTAATGAATTGCTGATGCATGTTGGTGAAGGCGGATCGCTCTCCAATTGTACCGCCTCCATTTTTCCGTTTTTTTAAAAGGGTGTACCAAAGCTCTCCAGTCCGCACTGATTTTCGACGATGTTATAAGTTGTGCTAGGGACCGCATCTACCTTCTTTAGAAGTTAGCAGGCAACTACGCTGTTATGCGGCGGCTCGTTTCGGCCCATTCAACATCTGTCCTTCAAGTGTAACGAGCGAGTAACGGAGTTTATATTTCATACCTGCCGCAGCAAATTTGTGTTCGTGAGGTCTCTATTCTAATTCGAACGTTTGACTTACGCTATACGTATTCGTTTCGGAATACCGTTTCTACGTCTTCCGTTAACTATACGTGGCTAACATTATGAAGACAATTAATAACATTTGTGAAATACAACTTTGTTTGTGGAAAACATAATGATGTTCGAAGTCGCCAGTTTTCCACGACAAACGACTTTCAACAACTTATTATGTGCACAATTGTTGCAACTGATTGCCGGGAATTATATATATATATATATATATATATATATATATATATATATATATATATATATATTTGAATGACAAAAAACAAATACTAAAAAGAAAAAAAAGGTTGCCTGGCACGAGATTCGATCCGGCAACCTTCGGTTTACGAACCCAAGAGCTTACCGCTGCGCCACGACGCTGCAGAATATTGTTAATCGTAGAGAGTATTTCACCGCAACGGTTTCTTTTAACTGTCGATTTTCTCGACAGCGGCAGAGAAGTGCATCTTGGTGCTTTGCCACATTACACCTCTGGCCATAAGCTTTTATTATGCGCAGTATGAATCGAATCTGAATTTCACAATTGGCGGCCTCTCCTTGTTAGTCCAGTAGGAATATTGTCGAATGAATACACAAGCGATCATAGGGAAACATCATGAAAAATGCAATGTGACTCCGTACAGATAAAAACTGGAACTGGAGATATCTCATGTTGTACTAAATTCGAATTACAATTTACATCAACAACTTATAAATGACAATTTATTTATAAGTGACCGAACGGCACCTTTTGCTATTGTTCCAGATGCCAAAATAAACAGTTTTATTTGCGTTAATGACTGCTTTATATATTACCAAGAAGTAATCAGTTGACAGAAAAAGACCAATTAGAAGATGTCGGTGCGTAATTTCAGTCTGCCCCTGTACACTGACCATCTCCAATAAGCTATTTAAGTTAATCCGGCACTTCAAATCCACTACTCTGTACAAATTAATGTAATACAAACCTTCTAGAGCTTTCCCTCTCTCTGAGCGAGTTGAGAGACGGCTACGTCGTGATAAGCGTACAGAGTGAATAATTAAGAGGTGGACATTGGGGTATTAATTCACTCACAGTTAAACGAGAAGATATCCCTTTCAGAAACTCTTTGATGTAACCTAGCGTGTTGTACAGTAAGGATTCTATCGAGTGAAGGCTTTCCTTCTGTAGGATATGGTTTATAAAGTTAATACGAAACATAAACATCAGTGAGTTTTTTAGAGTAGTTGAGTCAGATTGGGACTGAAGAACGTGAGTAATATTTAGATTCACGCAGTTACTGTTACTGGAGAGGACAGGAAGTTGAAAATTTACGTTAACATCCTTGTGAGGTATGATATTTCACAGGGATATGAAATCTTCGTATCATATTGGTTAGAAACATAGAAATAGTAGGAAAATGAATATCTGTTAATTAAGTTGACAAACAGGTCATTGCGTATTCATGATGTGCTTAAACATGTAAACCGCGAGAAGGCTGCATATGACTGTGACACATATTTACACAAAATTCCACTAAAGCTCACAGCCTACCTACAGAACTACACTCCAGGATATACAGAGACTAGGTCATGTCCAATAGTCAGTAACAAAGAGAACTTCCAAGCAGAATAGCACTATCGGTAGATACTACTAAGTATAGTATCAGGATAATCTTCATTGGAACAGTTCGGAATAAATTCCCCTGGAAATATCGAGAGTGGAGTGTTATATCCGAACATATTCGTAACTGAGTGGATATGAAACACATAAATTAACAATCTAGTGAATTTGTAAGGAAAAATTAAATTCTATTGTTGGTCAAGATAGGGATCGAACAGTTCCCAGTCACACCATAATATGCACATCTTATCTAGCCGTATGTGCACGAGCACTTTCATAAATCAAAAATAAATTCGTCTGCATAGCTCGCAACGCCTTTTGTTTTGTGTTTTGCGATGATGGCTAGATACTGATGGAAGTAAGGCTGTGGTGACGGGGTGCGAGTCGTGCTTGGGTAGTTCAGATGGTAGAGCACTTGCCCGCGAAAGGCAAAGGTTCCGAGTTCGAGTCTCGGTTCGGCACATAGTTTTAATCTGCCAGGACGTTTCATATAAGTGCACACTCCGCTGCAGAGTGAAAATCTCATTCCATTTCACTTACAGCTTGTGCACAGCCTACACCGCTATGGTTATCTGCTCAGAGCACAGTTTACGAGTGGCACTTGGAACAACGGCGAATGCCTCTAACATTTCCGTCCTCTGTGCTATTTACTGATGAAGCAAGGTTCGGACATGATGGAGGACTTCAACATCAACATGTTTTGAGCGAGGAGATCAATACACATGCCAAATATCCTAGCTGTCGTCAATTGCGGTTATACGTTAGGAGATGTTGTTGGTGACTGTTTAAATGGGTCATATCGCCTGCCTAGGTCATTGAAGGACAGTCATTATCACAATTTCATCTCCAGAGCATTGTCATAATTACTGGATGACGTTCGCTATACGACAGCGCAGACGTTTCCAACACGATGGGGTGCTGGCATATTTCACTCGTCCTTTGCGTCGATTCTTGAATCGACAGGTTCGAAGAATGTGGATTGGCAGTGGTGATCACGTACCATAACCTACTCGAGTCCCTAATTTGACCGGTGTGGTCTTCTTTGTGTGACAAGAAATGTGCAGTCTCGTTTACAAAATCTCTGTTGAATTATAAGAGGATCTGGTTGCCGAGATGGTGCCAGCAACGATAGGAATTAGCGACACTCCAGCACTATTTGTCCACCTTAGACGGAACATGGCCAACTGGTGTAACCTCTGTTTATAAGTTAATGGAGGCATTTTTGAATCTCTGATGTAATTGAAGTAACTGTGCTGAGACTCTCGGTAATAAAGAATTAAAACGTGTTTATGTTAATTTTTCTCCCCATAGAACTCTATAAAGGAGTTTTCATTGCAGCGTGCAACTTCCTAAAGAATGTTATTTCATTCACGAAAACTCACTCAACCGGTTTGAAAAATCTTCGCACGAACGTATGACATTTGAGAAAAATATTAGTTTAGGTGTCATGTGTAACTTCCCAGGGTTTGTCGGTTTGAACAATTTTAACATTGTATAGGTGAAAGCTTATGGCACTTCGTAATCCTTTTAAGGAAGCCATAGTTGATCGTGAGCAGGAGCGGCCACGGCTTGCCGTACTGCAAACATTCCTGATATGCGGGCCGTGGCTTGGCCTGTATCGCCTTTGTTCGGTTCTTCTCGGAAGTACCTGGTAAAACGCGACATTTCATTTGTTAGTCCGGAGTGGCATTTCACGGTCGGAACAACTCTCTTCAGGTCGGCAGAATCGTAGTGTTTGCGGTACTTTCCCTTCACTGCTTGTTCGTGGTACGAAGAACGTTCAAAAGTCAAGTTGTTGTTTGCACAAAAAAGGCAACCTAGCGATCTAATTTCACAGAGCTTTCAAACAGAATGGGAATGACGTTAGAAAGAAATGAGAGTTCTCGATATCTATTACACGGTGGCGTAACCGACTATTACTGCAAATTTGATATTAAACGCCGTTACAGTACCATGCAGAAGGAATCGGTACGCACGACAGCACATGCCACGAATGTGTTCCAAAACGTCGCGCATAATCACTGTAATTACGCTACAGTAAAGGGTAAATTTTTGAGTGTTATACACTTCCTCCAACTTAGGAAAATGAAGCAAATTCATTGATCTTCTTGCCTTAAATGTAGTGTACTGTGACCGATAAGGGGCTTGTGGGCCCGCTTCTCGTGGTCGTGCGGTAGCGTTCTCGCTTCCCACGCCCGGGTTTCCGGGTTCGATTCCCGGCGGGGTCAGGGATTTTCTCTGCCTCGTGATGGCTGGGTGTTGTGTGATGTCCTTAGGTTAGTTAGGTTTAAGAATTTCTAAGTTCTAGGGGACTGATGACCATAGATGTTAAGTCCCATAGTGCTCAGAGCCATTTGAACAATTTTTTTGGGGCTCGTGGAGGCACTACTTAGTTCATGGAAAGTTTATGAGAAAATTATAAAAAAGCGTCCTTACCATTTTTTAACAGTCAGCGTATGTATAACTAAACGTAACACATTGCTTTTAGCAGCATATTCTCTAGGCATTTGTCTAGAGGTGTCATCTTTCCATTTCCAGAAAACCTTTAGCCGTTATCGAGAAGCCCCTCAAAAACATGGCTTTTGGGCACCAAATCCTTGACGCTGATTACAAGACGGTTATGCAAACCAAATGGCTCTAATTCTTACCATATATTGCTAAGATATTGAGCAACCTTGAGAGTTTTCTTGTCGGCTTCCGAGTCACACAGTTTCGAATTTACCGTACTACTACGTAAAACATGCATGTAAAATCGTGTGTTAGGCAACATCGGAATTTATAAGATGACGTAGCACGCCGAAATACGCTGCAAAGTGCCTCCGTTATCATCAGAAGTGTTCTGCAGACACCATGTTGTAGTACTGAAGCACATGCAAAATTTTTGCGCACTTTTCTGTTTGAGATGTAGAATTAATTGTACATTATTTCGCCTTCGTGTAAGTGATCTTTAAATATTTTACTGACCTTTTTATATGAGTGACATGCCATGCTGCTGCAAGGAAAACAAGGGAACCAGCGGGAACATGCTCCTAGCAGAGCACAACAAATGTCGGGTTGCAGCTGCCTCATTCTAGCTTTCTCATCGCCCTTAATAATTATCCCAAAACATTTAGCATGGGAAAAATATGCTGAGAGAGAGGCTACTGTGGCAGTGGGAAAAAGACGGAAAGTGCTTAACACTGGAAGACAGCACGGAGTGGTTGTAGTACAGAAAGAGTGAAGGAAACAATGGCAATGTGATATAAACAGTGGCAGTGGAACGTAGTTGACAGTGATACAACAGTGCTGTGAAAACCGTGAAGGAGACAGTCCCAGTAGGGGAGCATTAAAGAGAACGAAAATGTGAAAGTGGGTAAGAACCAGTGATAATGAGACAGAGACTATGACAACGGCAACGATGAAGAGAAAGATAATGACACTGAGAAGAGATGGCACCAGTGGGAAGGTATGAATCAGATAGTAGCAATAATCGAGAGCAGAGGGGAAACAGTGACACTCAGAGGAGACAGTGGTAGTAGGACAGAATGAAGAAACTGTGGCTGTGACGCGGGAGGCACAAAGATACTCGTAGGTTGACAATTAGCCAGACTGGATGAGTGAGTGAGAAATAGCAAGTGGGTGTGGATGGGTATGAGGGATTTACAGGGATGGACTAGTGGGCGTGAGCAAGTAGCAGTTAGGGGAGCTTATGAGAGTGGGCGGTGAGTTCATGTTACAAAGAGCGCGATCATGTTCGCCTACCAAAATATTTGGGAAAATTTCCAATGAGCTGAGGAAGGTATAATGAGGCTACCGGTACTCACCTTTTCATTTAGTCTTTTAAACAAGACCGTATTGACCTATTTTGTGCTCCGGTGGTGGTATTTTTCCACTATCTTGCAGATTTAGTGGAACTGAAAGAGTGAATAGTTACAACGATCGACAGACGAGATACATTGTCCGATACATCAAAAAACACTCTGTACTAAATGTGCGGGCATGGAGCACACGAAGAATTTGGTGGTACGAATAGAAAAATTTCTGACGTTGTTAGCATTATTCCACAGTGAGATAAGAGTTTTGGATGGATTGTAACGAAAAATACAGAAAGTTTCTATACTACAGAAAAGTACATTGGATACGTTTGGTACCTTTTTATTTAAAACCAGCTATCGTTCGATTTATGAAGGAACAGAGAGTGCAGGATTGAAAATTTGAACATCTGGAATGTTTTTGCAGACCTCGCAATTTATGCGCACTTGACATACGCTGTCGAAAGTCTGACATTGCTAAGTGAGAAACAACAAATTTCTGATATGATGCGGACGCATCTGAAAACAAAATTATTTTGTAGAAGGGTCAAATTGTAATCAAACATATCAAATTCCCTACGTTTATTGGCGTTAAAGAAACTTGTGTTCTGAAGAATTCGTTGTGGCGTTGCAGTAATTACGACAATAGCTTTGACAAGGATTTTAGGACACAGTTTTGCATCTGTATCCATGCGCAGATGTAAATGATTGACCTGCAATGTAATTCCCGTGTTAAACACCAATCCTCTTTCGTTAAACCAGTTCAGTGCGTCTATATTTTCCTCAGGTAGACTTTCCATGTATTCGTAATGAGGTTGCAGAGGCGCTACTATATTTGAATCAATTTATGCGTGTGAAACATCATTTTTCGATTATGAAACAAATTAAGTCTTGACTACGTGACAACCTGAGCGAAATAGTCTATGAAATTGGCTGTGTCTTTGTAGAACATAAAAATTATATGTTCAGCTTTCCAAAGATTGTTAAATAATATTGAAATTTTGTTTTGTTTGTGATACATGTCGTTGAGAAATGTGAAACATAAAACTAAATCTTTTCTTTTGTTTGTTTTGGAATGCAATAACTAGAGTCATACAGCCCCCTGCCAGAATCGTAGAACACCAAGACGAAAAAGGAGTTAGAAAATATACTTTAATCCTAATTGATGGAACTAAAGACAGCTAAAAACATAGACTTGGAGAAAGGTCAATAAAATACTCCACAGAAACAACGGAGGTCTTGACCTAATGAGTAAATGTCATTCGCCATATTGCTACGACGGATAAAAATTAAAACGCGGTCGACAGCCCGGTAACTCAGACGGAAAACATAAATGAGAACGTAAGTGGTTAAATATGGGTGTTCCGTCAAGGATTGGCGAACCGTCAAAGGTTAAGGACAATGAACACAAAATGGTGGGGGATCACCACTAAACAAATGGTGATGGCTCGAAAGGCAGTGCCCAATACCAACCTGGCTAAAATGACCTCCTCACTGCGAGAGGGCTGAGAGGAAGTCGACCAAGCAGCTGGGAGGGGTTTAATTCCCCCGAACTTGTTCGAATGAGGGAAGACCAGTTGTTATGCCAAAGTGACAGCACCTGCTGACAGACGGCAACACAGAGATCATCTGAGGAATTGGAAGAACTAGCGGGCTTAAGTCCAAGCACTGCAGCCCTGGTAGCATCGTCAAGGGCCTCGTTGCCCGTCAGACCTGCGTGACCAGGGACTCACATAAACATCAGGGTGGCTCCATCAAGAGTGAGCAAGATAAAACTTTCCTGGACCTGTTGCACTAATGAATGGACGATGTGTGGCACATAGAGGCTGTGAAGGGCACTGAGAGAGTAGGAGCAAATGATACAATTGAAAAGCCGTTGTTGTCGGATGTACTGCATGGCCTGATACAGGGCGAAGAACTCCGCTGTAAATACTGAGCAGTGTCCCAGAAGCTGATAACGTAAAATGTCAGTGCCAATGACGAAGACACACCCGACACCATCGTCAGTCGCGGAGGATCAGTGTACACAAACGTACTATCGTGAATTCCATGTGAAGACCGAGAAACTTATGGCGATAGAGCGAGTCTGGAGTACTGTCTGAAGGAAGCGAGTGAAGCCCAAATTGAACACGGGCTGCCGAACGGAGCCAAGGTGGAGAAGGATTCGCACCTACTGGGAAAGTGGCAGGTAGCGTGAAGTTAAGCCGCTGGAAGAATAACCGAAAGCGAACTCCAGGAGGTTACAGAGAAGGTGGACGAACCGCATGCTGGCCATAAAATGAGTCATCAAAAAAGAATGCATAGGATGTCTCGTTAGGCATTGCAGACAATCGGCATGGGTATCTGCTGAGGAGAAAATCACAGCTTTATGAAAGCAGCAGTTCGTCAGCTACTGCACACAACAAACTTTCAACCGGAGTACCAGTGGCCACATGGATGCAGCGATATTGAACTGTATTGAAACAGCATAAGATGGACAGACGTACAGATGCATAAACAAAGCACCTATAAGCTAGTTTCGAAAGGACAAGGGAACGATACAAATGGAGAAGGGTGGTCCGATACGCTCCCCAGGAAGCACTGCTGAAAACACGTAGGACACTGAGGGACTACGTACAGCAGGCGGCCGGGTAATACACGTGGGAGGACCAAAAATGTTTCCTATAAAGTATGAGCCCCAGGAATGTCGTAGTTTCAATGAACGGAAGAACAGCAGGCCCAAGATGTGAAGACAGTGGAAGAAACCAATCGCGCCGCCAGAAATTCATACAAACGGTTTGATCAGCAGAAAAGCGAAAGCCATTTGTGATGCAGCACGAGTAAAGACGCCGCTCATGGAAACAAGTCCGTGGAGAAGGGCAATAGGTGGCAAAATCGTCAACGAAAAGGTGAGAGAAATGGGGCTGTGGCTAGAAGGAAAGTGTTTGTCCGTACTCGGATTAGATGGGGATATGACAGTGGCTCAAGCCAGCATCTGGAAAACGTACTCTCTGCCCAGACGCGATTGTACGTATGAAGGAGAATATGCTTGCCCACAAAAGAAAGGTTCTGCAGCATCTCAATGTGAAAATCGCCAGGCCATGGGGCGTACGATCGGGATGAAGTGAGAGCATGCTCTAGTTCTCTTATAGAAAAAGAGGCATTGTAGTAGTCGCGATTCTGAGAAGAGAAGGGGATCACCCGAGCCTCCTCCACTCGCTTCTGTTGGAGGAATGTAGGGTGATAGTGGGTGGAGTTCTAAATCTCGAAATGGGCCCAAGGTGTTGCAGATAGCAGTAGGGTCCTCTAAGAGAACATCTGTTATGGCCAGGCCGGAAGTTAGGGATTGGACCTAGCCCACAGAGAGCCGTCGGATGTTAGCCCACATCACAGAAAAGGGATTGGAACAGTTAAAAGAACTAGTAAATGAAATCCAGCTAGCTTTTTTTGCTATCCCGAAGAACACGACGTCACTGTGCACGCAACTGTTTCTAACGACTGCAGTTTGTTATCGTAGGATGAAGATTTAAAACGCGGAGAGCAGGCCTCCGTGCGCAAACTGCGTCGCGGTACGCCTCAGTCCACTAAAGGAGAGGGACACGGCGCGGAAAATAAGAAATGTGAGGAATAGAGTCTCTCTGCCTCATGATGACTGGGTGTTGTGTGCTGTCCTTAGCTTAGGTTTAAGTAGTTCTAAGTTCTAGGGAAATGATGACCATAGATGTTAAGTCCCATAGTGCTCAGAGCCATTTGAACCTATTTTTGAGGAATAGAGTGATCTGCTGCATTGAGGATAACGTTGGTAAGGTAGTCTACTTGATCATCACACCTGGGGAAATGTTCGTCGAAAGTCACCAGGGAGGACTGAAGCCTCCAGTCTGCCTCAGAAAACTGCCATTCAGATGCGCAAGTAGGCGAGGTAGGAGTCAGAAAACCGGTAGCACACGGGAAATGGTCGCTCGAGTATGTGTCAGAGAGAATAGACCACTCGAAACGACGTGCAAGCTGGTTTGTGTAGAACGAGATATCCCAATCGAAATAGGTCTGTGTGGTGTCTGAAATGAACACGGGTGCTCCCGTGTTAAGATTAAAGGTTAAGTTGATTGAGAATAATAGCCAAGAGGGCACCTCTCGGATATGTTATGGCAGACCCCCAAATGGGATGGAGCACTTTAGCAGCAGAAAGGGTAGAGGGGGGCGCCCAGTAAGCTGGAAGAATTCTGACCTGATGACACCGAATGATGGAGGGATGTAAACAGTACGAAGGTGAAGTAAAGAAGGAACATGTGGACTACAAGAGCTTGAAACCTATTAGTCAGGTAGATGATTTGACTATGAACGTCATCGTGGATGAGCAGTGTGTGACCCCTACGAGATGAGATGGCGTCCTCAAGGGGAGGGTCAAAGTGAACCAGAAAGAAATGTGAGAAGTCAATCCAGTCATGAGGCCGCCATTTTGTTTCCTGGAGGCTGTGGTTCCAAGAGCTGCCATAATTCACCTTTTTTGGATATAAGGCCACGAACGTTCCATTGGAGAAAGGGGAGGAGGGATAAAATTAAGTTGGTGTCACCTCGGTGGCTGCCAAGTGCCAGCCTTAGAGGACTCGCTGCTACAGGTCCCAGATGCTGGGAGATCCTCCTCCATAAGATCTACAGTGGTGACGGTGTTCTCCCTGTGTCGGTCTGCAGAGTCCAAGCCAGAAAACCGGTTGGTCGTGCACACCAGTGGCACGGAGGTCGCCTGGGTGAGGGTATCCAAGTTGGCGAAGGAGAAGACCATTTGCGTCTGTTTGGTTTCCTGCAGCACTTGCGGGTGGCATACGACGATTCAGATGTTTTTTGGGTAGACGGATGTAAAATGTCTTTGAATTAGTATTCCTTCTGTCCTTTCAGGGCTGCCGGTTGTGAGACAGGTGACTTCGCTACGGGAGCTCAAAGTATGGTGGCTAGTCTCACAGCCGGTGGAGGAGGGGACGGGGATGCTACTGTGATACTGCGAGGTTTTACAATAGCGGTGAAGATTTTCAGATCGCACGTATACGTGATCATGTCCTTCACGGAGCGAGAGGTTGCAAGAACACTACTGTAAGTGCCAGATGGTAAAATGCCGAGATTCCGAATAGCCAATGAGCCGAGCTGTTTATTGCTTGTCACATTGTCCTTACGGTACTGCCGCCTCGTTTCTTATTCGATTTCCTGGCGTCACAAAGTTGCTGGCTTGCTTGCCCGTGAGTGGCAGCTGCAGCACTTATCGATAAGAGCACTGTCGTACAATCTTTGAAGCGACGGCTTCCGGGTCGTCGTGTGTCGGGAATTCAGTCGGGGACGGAGCAGTAGTGAGGTCCACACAGCCATGATTCGCCCGATCGTTGACGACACACATGACTTGAGTGGGGACGACCTTATTCTGTCGTTTGGTCGATCGTCTCATTGGACGACGTGTATTTCGTCCCCGAGCGCTTCTGGGTTCTCTCTGTGTGTCGAGTAGTGACTCGTGCTTGCTGTTCCACAAGTTACTGGTTTTAGTATTGTTCGAGTTGTTTGTGGAAGTGTTTCGTGGAACCGTGTGTATCTTGTGTGGTTTGACTGAGCAGCTATTTTAATGCCGTCTGCGCGTTGCAGGTAGTCGGTCGGTTGGGACAGAACAGCGAGGAGGTCTCTATGGCGCGAGGGTCGGGTCAGCGCCGCTAGCGACGTGCACGTGTGGTCGGATTTGTGAGGCAATAGCTGCGGGAGCTACGAAGTTCGTCGCCCGCGGAACCTGGACGCTGAAGTTGAGTGGTCAGTTAACTTGATATAGAACCTGAAGCTCTGTGACATCTCTTCCTTCATTGCCGGTTGTTCCTTCCTGGGCCCTTCCTCCAAGCAGTTAATTATGGTGTGTTGGAGGCGGCGAAATTTTGCAGCTGTCTTCCAGTATGGTGTTTAACTATCGAATTGGTTGTGACTTATTAGTGTAGTGCAATAGCGGTATTTTCTGCCTTGTTGCCGTTAATGTTTCAGTTGCCTGCCCTGGTCGTTAGCGTAGTTTTCTGGCAGTGTGTTTTTCTTCGCCGTGTCGATGCTGTCCGGCACGGCGTATATTTCGACAGCCTTTGGTGCCGTTCATATTTTGAGTGGTTATTGTGCCTTAACTGTATTTAGACGCCAATTTCCAAGACGTAGTGCTGCTGGTATCTTTGTCCTCACTTGTATTTTCCGTTGTCGTGACGTTGGTCGGCCGGAAGGGAATTGATTAGTCTGTTGGTCACTTCAGCCGTCCCTTGGCTCGGGTGCCATCCGATTATTTAATCTTGTTTGCCTGTCTCACCTAAACTCCTCAGGCAGACGCTTGGAACACTTCTGAGCAGAGTTGTTCTGTTGTTTTTAGATTGTGGTAATCTTTTAGTCTCAAGACTGTGTGAGGCCTTTAGCTGTCTATTAATTTAGTTTGTTTCAATTTTAAAATAAAGCCTTCAGCCAAGTTAAATTAAGGTTTCAAGATTTGTTTAAAACTTATTTTAAGAAAGGACATTGTGCTTTATTTGAAATCTTAATTATCCAGGCCTTAAACCTTGAGTTATCTATGTTAATTATGTGACCTTGAGCCGAAACTTTATGGGAAATGTTTTAAGATAAGATCTTCAGCCGATTAAATTAAAATTGAAAATTCACCTGTTTGAAACTTCTTAAGGTTTTCTTCTTTATCTGATATTCCGGTCACTCGGGCCTTAAGCCATGAGTTGATCTAAGTTCAGTATGTGGCCTTCAGCCAGACTTTTACGTGAAATATTATCAGATAAGGCCTTCAGCCATCTCATATTAAAGTTTGAAAATTAATTTATTGAAATCCTTTTAAAATTTTCTTCTTTATCCGAAATTATTGTTGTCCAGGCCTTAATTCTTTAGTTCTACTGTGTCCAGTGTGTGGCCTTCAGCCGAGTATTTAGGTAAAACATTTTTAAGTAAGACCTTCAACCACATGTATTCCTTAAAGCAAATGATTAGGTTGTTGGTCACTTCAGCCGTCCCTTAGCTCGGTTGAATCCTTTGAATCCTTTTAAGGGAATGTGTGATTAAGTGTTTTTAGGAAAATAAAGGTTGTGTGTTTTGTCCAAATGCCAGTAACTCATTTTTGTCCCTTTCCACAACCATAACCTGATCCGCTTTGTCCTGCCAACAACTTGCCGCCAACAGTGTAAGGTACCTTCTTCTTCACCCATATCTTCTGGATAGCCTGCTCATCGAGATAGATGCAACTAACTCAGGAGGATACTGAATGGTCGCCATTGGAATTGATGCACCGGGGAAAAGGAGGTGGACAATCGCCCTCGTGAGCATCCCTAGCACAGGTTACACACCTGGCCGAGTGGGCTTGTAACGACGACACTGGTAGCAGCGCATCTGGTTCTGAATGTACTGTCGGAGTGCGATAACTTAATAGCCTGCTTTGATTTTGAACGGAAGCTCTACTGTGTCAAGAGTCAGAAAAAGAGTGGATGGTGGCGCTAAGTAGCGTCTACCTTTCTCATCACTCAGTGGACTCCAATGACGCCCTGATCAGAGAGGTATGTTATATCACGGTCAGACCATCCAGCAGCTTAGTGCAAATAGTGCCTCAGGATGGTTTTATTGTTCTGTTGGCCTCGATACGAACAGGATAACCACGGAGGAGCGAACCTGCAAGCAGATGTTGTGCTTGAGAATCAGAAGTATTCTCCAAAAGCAAAGTGCCATTGCGTAAACGAAAGCAAGATTTCACAAGGACAGCAATTGTATTGACATGTTTCCGAATAATTAACGGATTTACCACAGCAAAGGACTGACTGTTCTCAGTATGTGAAACCACGAGGAACTATGGAGCTGCTGAGAGGGCCTTTGAATCGATAGCTTCATTTCGTCTCCGTTTAGTAGACATAGACTGTGAAGATAAAGTTTGGCTCATTGCGAGACAATCCCCCATGACTGCCAGAGTCTCTGATGGCCGCTCCTTCCAACTCTGGGTCCCCCTCAGAGGGCACACACCAGCCTTAAATGATTGTTCACACCTCGGGAGTAACCTTGCGAACACCTGAGGGACCAATTGGCAGTTGGGGAAAGTATCAGATCAGGCAGTCATCCGTCCCTGGCCCTGGCCGGGACTAGGGTTACGTGCGAACCCTACCTGGCGATCTGGGGCTGGGAATTAGCCACTACCCAGTCACCAGCTACGCGTCAGGCGCATGGGCCGGCCCTCAGGAGCGCACAGAGAGGAAGAAGAAAAAGTAGAACCTCAAGCGCCGAAGGGGAGGAAGGATAGGAGAAGGGGAACGAAGAAGGATAACATGAACGAAAAACAAAGGTGAAGCTGTTCTGATGACAGGCTACTGAAAATGCAGAACACATTCCCTAAAACATCCTGGACAAGTTCCTCAAGGAAGGGGAAAAAGGATAGCTAGAAGAGAGACATGCAGCACGGAAGGGAAAAGATGCTACAAAGTCTGGGCCCCCCTTGGTAGCCAAGCACGAACCAGCCAAAGAGCGGCGAGCTCCCTGGGAGGATAAAACTAAGTCGTATGCAGTACGACTGCATTACCATTCAAATGTGGTGCTTAAATTTCTTCATTTTGAGAGAACTTGGGGGCAATTTTTTATTTGTTAAAAACCATTCAGCAGCCAAGATCGATATTTCTTTATTTAAGACTACGGGTTTTAACAGATTGTGCTGCAATCTTCAGGTATTAAAATCTTCTTGTTGTGAAATATGTTTACTTTAATCTGACCTCTCGTACATGGTGCCAAGTCAATTTTTAGATCCATCCGCTTGACATCTTGTGCGTGAGGTCAGCGTAAAATGAATTTGTTTTACAACTAAAAGATTTTAAGACCTGAAGATTGCAGCATACTCTGTTGAAACCAGTTATCTTAAATAAATAAATATTTAATGCGATCTTGGCTGTTGAAAGGATTTTAAGTGTTGTGAGTTTTCAGTTTCCCCTCTAACACCTCCTGACGCTCAGACAACATGGTGTGGCGGTGGGGAAAATGTGCAGCGAGGGTGAGTGGTATGACATACGTGCAAGGGCAAAGCTCGTGGGGCGAATCTTTGGCTGCCACTGGCCTACAGTGTGTTGAGGAGTCCACCTTAACTTTAGTTCTACCTTGATTTTATATGTTAAAAGCTCTTTTTACCCTGCAGGATAGCAGTGGAGAGGTATGGAGTTTAATGTATCTGAATCTTCTAGTACCTTTTGTGATGTTTGAGTGTTGATTCAAACGTATTTTTGATACTTGAAACCTCAGAAACAAGCTGTTGTTGACTTTCTAGAGTAGAAAATGAACGTCAGTGAGTTGAAAAAAATTGTAACATACGTCATGCCTAAATATCGCATAAGAAGGAAGCTAATTAACCATGCAGAAATATGCATTTACCAGACGTCTCAACAACTGTGTGGCGAAGGTGACGTTGTTTTCTACTCGTACATAATGGTATCCAGATATGGGCCACAGAGTCGTGCAGCATCTGTCATCATAGGGGAGCTGGACAGGAGCAAAAATAATAAGAAGACACGTAAATACAGTAAATAGAAGTTTTACTTAACTTATAACTTTCTCTAAGTATTACGAACAAGTTTTACAAAAGAGCAAATGGCAAAAAGGCCGGAAGCAAACTAAAGAGCGTCATGCAACGGTAGGCTCCCGTTACTAAGGCATCTCTGAACCGTTGAAGGCTAAGTCTGAACACTGTCGAAGACAGTGACTAAGCTATGCGACTGCTTTTGTTCATTCTATAGCACAGTGACAGGGGGCACTCACGGTCGGAGCCTCTGGAGGTGTGACTTAGTCGTCGTACATTGTTGACTCCTCCAGGTCCCCCTCGACCAATATTGGCGTCTGCTTAAAACACTTATTTCCGTTACCAACTGTGAGACGCCGTTGGGGCTGAAACGTCTGTGGTACCATAGATATCTTCCGAAGATTATGTGTATATTATTTTAATTATGTGTGGAAGGATCCAAACATTATTCCGAAGATATGAAACTGAGCATACAGGTTTCCTGTGCAAGTGCGTGATCACAGCAGCTGCGAAGCAAGTGCAGGACATTAAAAGAAGATGAAATTTGAGGACTGAGCAGAAAGCTCTCCCTTTCTACACGATGAAGTGAGCAGATACAATATAGCTATACGAGGAACGAAAATACTACACAGAGGTGGAAAAATGGCTCCCAACAACTACCTCATGTTGCTGGCATGGCAAGAATAATCTGTATCTAAACTAATAACAAAACTGTAAAACTCTTGCGTCTGTACATTGAAAACGGTTGCCAAGAACTTATGTACAGAATATAACAGAATACGTTAAGCCTATTTTTAAATACTTTGTCTGCCTGTCTATTTTAACATGCTAATCTCCTCAAATGCTAAACGAATTTGCATGTGGTTTTCACATGTACCTTGCGTATAGCCTGGGACAACACATAAGCTTTGTTTCATTGAAATCTGGTCATGAAATAAGAACATATAGTAATTTAACGTTTTTGGAGTCTTTAAAGCTTGGTAGCTTGGAATTTTACCTCAGTGAGATGATCATCATGGCTTAGTACACCTAACAACCAATAGATGGTATTGTTATTTCGTAGAACACCGAAGAACCAATAGATGGTGCTGCTAATGTTTCTTCCGCAGAGCCAGAAATTTTTTGAGAAGTCTGCGTCAGTGACAAACATAACCATTGCAATCTTATCTTTATGAATACTAACATTGAAATAAATTTGCTGGGCTATAAGAATACATTTATACACTATGTTATTAAAACGAATATTCTTTGATTCTTTCAATAGGTTTTGCTTATATTTCATTTGTTGGAGAGACAAAGTGAAGCTACTAAGCCAGCTTTATGATTTACATTTTGATTTTCTTTTGTTTGACAGTAAAATGCCTAGAAAATGCACAAAACTTTCTGAATACACCAGAATGGCTAAAAGATTGACGACCATGCAGTCTCAAGAATTCAATGAAGTTCTTTTGGTTAGGCTTGCTATAACTCGAGGACAACAGGAATTTACACGCTCTTCTTAATACACAATTTCAACAAGTCGTCTGACCACGGGTCGGAAGCTGGGACACCTCACTGGTATAGACACATTCACGACAGTGTTGAGGATTCTGTTTCTCATTGTGATCAGTTCATGAATTCTTGCTTCCCTTCATCTGGCAGTGCTGCATTTCCTGTTGGACGCTGTGCTCCAGTGTTCATATTCTAATGCCCTAAGGTATTATCTTAATACCTCAGTCTCTTATTTTGAAAGTGACGGACGTCCATTCTTTTAAAAACCGGCCGCACGCATAAAATAATTTTACACTCGATTAATCACAAATAATGTGATCATATCTTTCGGTTTTTTCTAAAATCTCTCTTCTTGAAGGGTCACAGAAAATTGTATTCGTAGCACTTAGTTGTTCCTGGTTAATAAATAGTACATTACACATGTTAGCATAGATGCTAGAGTCGAGGGTGAGCTACCAGTTGTAAATGCCGCCTGGTGGGAGAAATAGCATCGGCTGATGGTGGTACACGTTAGAGTGAACATGGGAATGATACCGGCCATGAGTGCCTCTAGCGGGAGAGTCATTACTTGTGCAGAAAACGTTATTAGTGCAAAACGATCATTTATTTATCCAGAGAGAATTAACAATCTCATTGTAATTCACTCAGACTCGGTTCAGTATACACATTCAGCATACGTTCTGCTACAGTGCGTCAAAATTAAAAACCATAAACGATAAGAACGAAATTAAGAGTTAAACTCTGTTTTTCAGTGTGCAGTATTCTTTTTGAGTATTTTTAGATGGGATTTCTGAGTTGCGGAATTTATTATTTTATATATACAATTCAATTGCGTTAGGGATAAAACATCTGAATTTCAATTCTCTCAAATGGCATTTATTGCTTTTCACAAATCACTTTAATTTTTAGTGACTCCTAAATTAGTGAAGTATTTCGTCTGGAGGATTATTCGTTTAGTGGAAGTGAATGATATTTGGTAAATATTAAATCGGTATGGCTAAAAAGACATTCATTTGCGGTCAATTGACGCGATACTGAGCAAAGATTACGTAAATTAACAGTATTTGGTGTTGAGTCCCACTTACATTACACAAACTAATTTATATACTAACGAGAGACATGCTACTAGGTTTCAGAAGGCGAAGGATTATACACCGCTTAAAATTACTTATCAAAGTAACATAAACACTCCTATAAGGATCTAAAGCCTTAAGCATAGCACGAATTATGTAAACCAAATTAAAAATACAAAATTCGTGTGGTATGCAACTTAGTGCGAAGAATGCATAGCTTGAATGGAAAGCTTCTTCTTTCTGACATGTACTTGTCAGATTAACATAATATGATAAACGAACTTACTTGCTGAAATACATTTATAAAATTTAGAATGAAATATTTTACGCTCTTAAAATGAGTTCAACGAACCTGCACTATACATTCGGGAAATATTAATTAATATTGGTATTAATGGGATCATACTTGGCTGAATCACGCTAAGTCCATAGAAAGGAAATTTCCTTAAGCGTACTTTAATTGCCGTAGCAGTATAATACTCATTAGCTTCTTAGATGCAAAGGATCTAGATTTTCAGTGATGGTTCTACTTACTACAGAAAGCATGTACTAGAGGAACCCTGAAATAGTGGTTGGGTGTGGGGCGGTAGTCATCATGGGGTTGTGGACCACTGCGGCTGCGGCGGAGACGGAGGCTCTCCGTCGTATCTAGGCCCACAGTTAACGTACAATACTTACAATACAACGTACTAGACGTGATCTGATGATGATTCGCAGCAAGGATAGCCAGCACGAGTCTAAAGAAGGAGAATTTCGGCAGAAACCTTCCTTATCTAAAAATACGTAAATAAATACCACGAGAAACGTCGGAAAGGAGAGAAAGAACATACATAACGAAGGGTGCTAGGAAGCAGAAGCCGAGTGAATTTTTCCACTGGGGATGAGGGCCTAAACTAAACCACTACGTGGTTATGGACGCTGCTCAGGATGGCGACATTCTGATTATGCCTAAACCATTACCCATATATTCACTAAAAAGTCTAAAATCACTTCCAATAAGGCTACAGTAATTTTAATGACTGTATTTAAACCACAGTAGAGCGACAAATTCGAAATAATTAGCATGAAAGAGGTACAAAGATACTATGCAACTTATTGATGTTTATGTGTAAAACTGTTTATAAACAAAGTCAATAGATATATGAGATATTTACACATGCATCTGATACACTGCTCAGTAGACACTGAAATCAGCTGCAAAATGAGCATATTTCACATACTGGCCAACAGATCAACAATTTGTTACAGACAAAGGATTGTATTGTTATTATGGAGTACCAAAACATAGAGTTTTCCACAGTTACACAAAAACGGCAACCTGTGCTTGCATTGTTTGTACTATTGTTTGTAATTAGTTAGCAAGTAATTTAAGGATTGGTATGTGTAAGGAAGTAATTCGCCGAAATAATGTGAAATCTACGGGAGGGAATCTATCAATAACGCATAATTAGGTTGCATCAGTAGTTCGCAACCAAGATATATTTTATTCATCTAAAAATATTATAAGTAACGGAATAGAGGTCATCTACATCTCCATCTAGATGGATACCATGCAAATCAGACTTAAGAACCTGGCAGAGAATGTTCATCGAACCGACTTCATAATCCCACTCTCGAACAGCGCGGGGAGGAAACCATTATATCTTTCCGTGGGAGCTCTGATTTCCCTTATTTTGTTATGGTGAGCGTTTCTCCCATTGTAGATCGGCGTCAATAAAATGTTTTCGCATTTGAGGGGGAAAGTTGGTGACTTAAATTTCGTGAGAATATCCCGACGCAACGAGAAACAACTTTGATTTAATGATGTTCTCCCCTAATCCTGAATCATGCCTGTGAAACTATCTCCCCATTCCTCGATAATGTAAAACGTGCTGCTCTTCATTGAACTTTGTCAATGTACTACGTTAAGCATACGTGGTAATGATCCCAAAAATGATTCAAATGGCTCTGAGCACTATGGGACTTAACTTCTGAGGTCATAAGTCCCCTAGAACTTAGAACCTGTTAAACCTAAGTAACCTAAGGACATCACACACATCCATGCCCGAGGCAGGATTCGAACCTGCGACCGTAGAGGTCGCGCGGTTCCAGACTGTAGCGCCTAGAACCGCTCGGCCACTCCGGCCGGCGTAATGATCCCACTGTAGTCCAAGAGAGGACGGGGAAGTGTTGTGCAGCTAGCCTCTTAGTGGATCTGTTGCATTTCTACGGGTTCTGACAATAAAACGTAATCTTTGGTTCACCTTCCTTACAACATTTTGTATGTACACTTTCCACATTGAGTTGTTCGTAATTATAATTGATAAATGTTCAGTTGAATTTCCAGTCTTTAGGTTGAGTGATTTCTCGTGTAACCGAAGTTTAACGGATTCCTTTTAGTACTTGTGTATATGTGCTCACAAATTGATTGTTTAAGGTTAACTGCCAATTTTCGCATCATACATCATCTTTCCTAAATCGTTTTGCAATTTATTTTGATCTTCTGATGACCCTAGGAGGCGATTAGTGACAGTGTTATCAGCAAACTACCTAAGACTGCTGCCCGGATTGTGTCCTAAACCGTTTATGTAGATGACGAACTGCAGAGGACCACAATACTACTTTGCGGATCGCCTGAAATCTCTTCAGATTTACTCTATGAATTTCCGTCAGTTACCATCAAGTGTGTCGCATAACCGAGACTATGTTCCGTAAACACCCAGGTTTGATTACTAACCACTTACGAGGGACGGTGTCGCAAGTCTTCTGGAAATCTAGAAGTATGGAATCAGTTTGAAATCTCTTGTCGATAGCACTCAACACTTCGTGTGGGTAAAGAGCTAGTTGTGTTTCACAAGAACGGTGTTTTCTAAATCCTTGTTGACTATGCGTCAATAGACCGTTCTTTTCGAGGTACGGTAGTTCATTATGTTGGAACACAATGTAGACTCCAAAATCATGCCGCATGTCGACGTTGATGATATGAACCTGTTATTTAGTGGATGACTCCCATTGCTTTTCTTGAATATTGGAGTCACCTGCGCAACTTTCCAGTCCTTGGGTATGGATATTTCGTCGATCCTGCAGTAATGTATGATTGTTAAGTATAGAGCTATTGCATCAGCGTACTCTGAAAGAAACCTAATCGACATACACTCTGGACCGGAAGACTCGCTTTTATTAAGTGATTTAAGTTGCTTCACTACTCCAAGAATACCTACGTCTGAGTTACTCATTGATTCGAATTCTGGAACTCTGGAATATTTATTTCGTTTTCCTTGGTAAAGGAATTTCGGAATACTGCGCTTAGTACCTCTACTAGCAGCATTTTTGTCGACAGTATTTCCATTGATGTCGCGCAGAGAAGCCATTGAATGTGTCTTGCCGTTAGCATACTTTACATACGACCAGAATCTCTTCAGATTTTCTACCTGGTTTAGAGACAAGATTTCATTGTGGAAACTATTATAAGCATTATGCATTGAAGTCGACGCTGAATTTCGAGCTTCTGTAAAAGATCGTCAATCTTGAAGAGTTTACGTTCATTTAAATTAGCATGCTTATTTATTGTTTCTGCAACAGTGTTCTTACCTGTTTTTTGTACCAAACGAGATCAGCTCCGTCGTTGGTCCTTTTTTTCCTTTTTTAATAAAGCTCTCAATTTCTGTCGATATTATTTCTTTGAATTCGAGCCACAGATGGTCTACACATATATTGTTAATTCCAGAAAGGCGTCAAGCAAACATTTATCGCTTTTTTGAATCGGTATACTTTTCGTTTATTTTTGGAGGATTTTGGAGATTTAGTATTCGGTCTCGCTATGATAACTCTCTGTTCACTAACCCTTGTATCAGTTTTGATGTTCGTTATTAGCTAAGGATTATTTATTGTTATGAGATCAAGTGTGTATTAACAACACTTTACAATTCGAGTGTGCTTATGAACTAGTTGCTCGAAGAACTTTTCAGAAAATAAGTTTAGCTAAATTTCGGACGACGTTTTGTGCGGAACTCGGTATTTAATCATGTATTTTCACCAAAATCTAGGGGGTAAATTGAAGTAACCAACAATTACAATTGTATGACTCGGGTACGTGTTTGAACCTTTTAGCAATTGTATCGTGTGAATAGAGAGGACGGTAAAAGATCTATTTATTGTCGTATACTGGTTGCCACGAATGACCTCTATTAACACAAACTCGCTGGAACTGTCGCTACAAGACAAACTACTTCTGGCAGCAACAAACACAGCACCGCCTGCTGCATTTAACCTTTGCAAAAATTTACGCTATACTTATATCCAGCTTCAACCGTTGTTGTTGTTGTGGTCTTCAGTCCTGAGACTGGTTTGATGCAGCACTCCATGCTACTCTATCCTGTGCAAGCTTCTTCATCTCCCAGTACCTACTGCAGCCTACTTCCTTCTGAATCTGCTTAGTGTGTTCATCTCTTGGTCTCCCTCTACGATTTTTACCCTCCACGCTGCCCTCCAATACTACATTGGTGATCCATCGATGTCTCAGAACATGTCCTACCAACCGATCCCTTCATCTAGTCAAGTTGTGCCACAAGCTCCTATTCTTCTCCCCATTTCTATTCAATGCCTCCTCATTAGTTACGTGATCTACCCATCTAATCTTCAGCATTCTTCTGTAGCACCACATTTCGAGAGCTTCTATTCTCTTCTTGTCTAAACTATTTATCGTCCACGTTTCACTTCCTTACATGGCTACACTCCATACAAATACTTCCAGAAATGACTGCCTGACATTTAAATCTATATCTGATTTTAACAAATTTCTCTTCTTCAGAAACGCTTTCCTTGCCATTGCCAGTCTACATTTTATATCCTCTTAACTTCGACCATCGTCAGTTATTTTGCTCCCCAAATAGCAAAACTTCTTTATTACTTTAAGTGTCTCATTTCCTAATCTAATTCCCTCAGCATCACCCAACTTAATTCGAATACATTCCATTATCCTTGTTTTGCTTTTGTTGATGTTCATCTTATACCCTCCTTTCAAGACACTGGCCATTCCGTTCAACTGCTCTTCCAAGTCCTTTGCTGTCTCTGATAGAATTACAATGTCATCGGCGAACCTCAAAGTTTTTATTTCTTCTCCATGGATTTTAATACCTACTCCGAACTTTTGTTTTGTTTCCTTTACTGCTTGCTCAATATACAGATTGAATAACGTCTGGGAGAGTTTACAACCCTGTCTCACTCCCTTCCCAACCATTGCTTCCCTTTCATGCCCCTCAACTCTTATAACCACCATCTGCTTTCTGTACAAATTGTAAATAGCCTTTCGCTCCCTGTATTTTACCTCTGCCACCTTCAGAATTTGAAAGACAGTATTCCAGTCAACTTTGTCAAAAGCTTTCTCTAAGTCTACAAATGCTAGAAACGTAGGTTTGCCTTTCCTTAATCTTTCTTCTAAGATAAGTCGCAAGGTCAGTATTGCCTCGCGTGTTCCAACATTTCTACGGAATCCAAGCTGATCATCCCCAAGGTCGGCTTCTATCAGTTTTTCCATTCGTCTCCAAAGAATTCGCGTTACTATTTTGCAGCTGTGAAATATTAAACTGATAGTTCGGTAATTAACACATCTGCCAACACCTGCTTTCTTTGGGATTGGCATTATTATATTCTTCCTGAAGTCTGAGGGTATTTCACCTGTCTCATACATCTTGCTCACCAGATGGTACAGTTTCGTCAGGACTGGCTCTCCCAAGGCTGTCAGTAGTTCTAATGGAATGTTGTCTACTCCAGGGGCCTTGATTCGACTCAGGTCTTTCAGTGATCTGTCAAACGTTTTACGCAGTATCTTATCTCCCATTTCATCTTCATCTACATCCTCTTCCATTTCCATAATATTATCCTCAAGTACGTCGCCCTTGTATAGACCCTCTACATTCTCGTTCCACCTTTCCGCTTTCCCTTCTTTGGTTAGAATTGGGTTTCCATCTGAGCTCTTGATATTCATGCAAGTGGTTATCTTTTCTCCAAAGATCTCTTTAATTTTCCTGTAAGCAGTATCTATTTTATCCCTAGTGAGATAAGCCTCTACATCCTTACATTTGTCCTCTAGCCATCCCTGCTTAGCCATTTTGCACTTCCTGTCGATCACATTTTTGAGACGTTTGTATTCCTTTCTGTCTGCTTCATTTACTGCATTTTTATATTTTCTCCTTTCATCAACTGAATTCAATATTTCTTCTGTTACCCAAGGGTTTCTAGTAGTCCTCGTCTTTTTATCTATTTTATCCTCTGCTGCGTTCACTATTTCATCCCTCAAAGTTACCCATTCTTCTTCTACTGTATTTCTTTCCCCCTTTCCTGTCAATTGTTCCCTGAAGCTCTCCCTGAAACTCTGTACAACCTCTGGTTCTTTCAGTTTATCCAGGTCCCATCTCCTTTAATTCCCACCTGTTTGCGGTTTCTTCAGTTTTAATCTACAGTCCATAACCAATAGATTGTGGTCAGAGTCCACATCTGCCCCTGGAAATGTCTTACAACTTAAAACCTGGTTCCTAAATCTCTGTCTTACCATTATACAATCTATCTGATAGCTTTTAGTATCTCCAGGGATCTTCCATGTATACAACCTTCTTTCATGATTCTTGAACCAAGTCTTACCTATGATTAAGTTATGCTCTGCGCAAAATTGTACCAGACGGCTTCCTCTTTCATTTCTTAGCCCCAATCTATATTCACCTACTATGTTTCCTTCTCTCCATTTTCCTACTGACGAATTCCAGTCACCCATGACTATTAAATTTTCGTCTCTCTTCACTAGCTGAATAATTTCTTTTATCTCATCACATATTTCATCAATTTCTTCATCATCTGCAGAGCTAGTTGGCATATAAACTTGTACTACTGTAGTAGGCGTGGGCTTTGTGTCTATTTTGGCCACAATAATGCGTTCACTATGCTGTTTGTAGTAGCTTACCTGCACTCCTATTTTTTTATTCATTACTAATCCTACACCTGCATTACCCCTATTTGCTTTTGTATTTATAACCCTGTATTCACCTGACCAAAAGTCTTGTTCCTCCTGCCACCGAACTTCCCTAACTCCCACTATATCTGACTTTAACCTATCCATTTCCCTCTTTAACCACCTATAACGAAATATTGTACCAAAAAGTGCAGCTTAAATCAAAACAAACACCATTAATATCATTAGTTATAGTACGATTAATTTTTTTATTATGAAGACTAAATAAAGCTTTTTAAGCTGAGTATATAGTTTTATCTATCAGCTGTAGCACACTTCGGGTAAAAGTTGCAGGGAACGAACAAAATCGTAAAAGCTCTCTACTGTGACCACTAAGATATATTAAAGTCACTTTGATTTATACTATACCATACTTTATACATTGGACAGTGAAGCTGTAATATTAAATGGGTCAGCTAGTGAACGAGGTGCTCTGACAGCTTTTGCTGGAAGCTTGTCGCATTTCATATCGCTTTGCCGCTAGCATATGAAGTACCTGCCGCAGGCCTAAAATAAACAACCGCTCCAGAGCGCTCTACATAAATATCAGCAGGTAAAGGGGCTCGAGAAACGAGCGAACCCGCACGCAGAAACGTGCGGTGGAGTCTGCACTGCGTAATTACCGCGTCTGCGTATCACGAAAATCAAAGTACGCTTCCGTATTTTGCTTCATATGATGGGACTGCTATCTAATACTTCTAATAAGGCGGGGAATAACCTTTATAGCTACGGGACGAGATCATTGAATCATATGACTGTGTAAACTTGTTTCGGCATCAAATAAGAGACTCATATTTCAGTCTGTCTTCTGTCATAAGTAAACTATTTGAAAGTGCTTGTGTGTCATTTCGTAGGTATAAGGAAACAAATGACAGTCCTACTGGATGCGTCATACTGAAAAATACAGTAATATGTGGTAAGTGAATATTGTATGTAATATAAACATTGTATGTAATATAAATATACTGCTCAAATCGAAGGAAGAAAATCCTAAGCCAAATGATTGTACGTTTAGTAATTACATATTAGATCTCTGGTTTAAGTTTAAGGTAAGAGTATGAGGACACATGTTAGTGGATGTTAACATGGTGGTGTCCTCCCTTCGCCTTTATGACGGCCTGAACCCAGGCTGAGACACCTTCAATGAGGTATGTGTATGTGGAGTCTATTAATCCACAAGAGGTGAAACCAGAGAAGGTCGCGAATCTGCTCGCTGGGATCTGGAACGAAATCGACTTCCTAACTCATCCAAAAAGTATTCCATTCAGTTTTGGCCGAAAATATGGACAGGCAAATCCATTCCAGGAATTTTATTGTCCACAAAGCGTTACCCACCGATGCTACTTTGACAGGCTGAAGTGTCATACTGCACAGTTATCGTACCCACAATAGGTAATTCTGTAAAGCGTGTCCACATTCTTTCACTTTTATCATTTTCTTATGCGCAATAAGTGGACGACACCCTAACCATGAGAAACACCCCAACTTTTTAACGCCACTTTCTTCGTACTTCACTGTTGGCGCTCATGGTAGGTCCCGTTCTACAGGTATTCGCGAAATACCAACCTTTCCAAAGGTTTACCAAATGGCACGGGGTGATTCGTCAGTCCAAATGTCATTTCCAGTCATCCAATTTCCAATATTTCCAAAGGCGCCACTCCTTATCCCACTCCAAGCTTCGCTTAGCACTGACTGCAGAAACTGTGGTCCCTGAGGAGCTTCTTGACGATATTAGCGCACTCTGCGCACAGTCATCGTGCTAGTTGAACTTCTGGGAGAGCTTTGGAACTCACGAGAAATTCCTTCCGATTCATACGACCTTTTACAGCCACCCTCCACAGTGCTCGGCCATATCCGTTCGTCAGTAAATGAGATATGTCTGGTTATCGTTTAGGTGTGATTCATCCGACAGTTGACTTGGTCGGTGAAGGGGGAAGGGTTGAACTGTCCCTGATGTATTTGGCACTTGGGTGACATCCGACGACGGGCCCTCATTGGAAGTAACTGAGCTTTGCTGTTACTGCTGCTCTGCTGACGATACAACATTATATTTGCGATTGCGCCTCTCGTTACATCTAGTGGTCCATTACATAGAGGTCTCTGGATACTTCTGATCGTATAGTCTAAATACGAGGGCTGATCAACGAAGCTACTGTGATGGTTCCCTATCTGCAATACGAATATTGGAAAAGGGCGAGTTTTTATGTATAATATGCAAAGCCGCCATCACTCTCGTATCGGTAGGTTGGTAGTAATGCTCTGTTTTGTAGATACTACTTTGCACTTCACATACCAAACAATGGAGGTGAAGATACAGGAGCAGTACGATGAAAAAAAATTTTTCTCATTTCAACCATGATACGAATAGCTGCACCCAGCGTAATGTGGAGATATACTACCTCGTGCAACTATGCTTAGGTGATCCAAAGACTTCAAAGAAGGTGGTCTATTTTGTGGTAAGCAACGTGGGCTTGGTGTTTCTGCTTCTGCTATGACTGAAGTCAACATCAACACAGCTGACCGTAAATGTCCGTGAGAATCGGTAGATAGCATTATCTAACCTCAGTGAAGTTTTCAGAATGTCATATGGCAGTGTCTTTACGATTATACAGGGTGAGTCACTAACTATTGCCACCTAGAATAAATCAGAAAGTATGATTGTAGATGAAAATATTGTGGAACAAATGTTGCATGAGACAACTGAATTTGAGCCCATCTGCAGAATCCATTGCGACGCATACAATTCATGATATGAAGACTGCGGCACTGCATTGATACTAATGGTCATCACTTTGAACACCTCCTGTAAATGGACTTTCATGTTACCTTTGTGACCTTCATTGACCTTCAAGGACCTTACTGTTACTCATCATTGGATTCGTCTCGATCGCCGCTACCAGAACATGAGTACTGAACTTTACCATCCTATTAAAAAAAAAAGTTGATCTACATATCTCTGAAGTGACTCTACCTATAGCCAATGTCGTAATATGGTCCCCGGTGTCCCATGCAACTTTCATCCCACAAAATTTTCAGCTCCTATCATACTTCCAGAGTTATTCTAGGCGGCAACAGTTAGTTACTCACCCTGTATGTGATCAGTTCCATTTCACCCACGTTTGTGGCCATTTGGTGCACCGTTTGTTGTTTCCCGAACAAAAGGCTGTGGGAATGTAAACAGCCGTGAGGATTTGCGTCTTTTCGCTCTGGTAGGGGATGCGTTTGTGGAACCAATTATTACCGGTGATAAGTCCTGGCCACATCGTTATGATCCAGAAGGAAACCGAGCCAGTACGGCATGGATATCATCAGGGTCTTAAGGCGGGAGTTGTTCCATCACCAGGAAAAGTGATGATGATCGCATTTTCGGACTATTATGGAATAATTTACCAGTATGCAGTTTTTCACCTAAACGAACTGTGAGAGATTTATAAAATAAATACGAACACCTTTTCGAAACTTCAGCAATCCCCGAGATAGAGGTTTCAGCTTTAGGTAACTAAGGCATTTCCTTGTGCGAGAACGGTGAATACATAAGATATTGAGTAATTCATGGTTTCCTGACGAACCTTCAAATGCAGTTTAAAATAATAAATAAGTAAATAAGAAATAAAAAATATTTGAGACATGGGTACTTCCGGTTTGCTGCATCGTGTAAAGTGACGCACAATACTTCGTACAATTCCTAGACGACAGTCAGTCGCAACAATTTTTAACAAGCATGTCTGATTATATGATGGGTATTTCACATACAATTCTTGTATGTGAATCGACAAGGTTACGGAAGACGAGGCAAGCACAATGTATTCCAAGTAACACCACAAGAACGTCTATAGAGGAGCTATGGCCAGAGGTCGTGGTGGCCACTTGATTGGTCCATTACGTCCTGTGGAAATGTGTGGTCCAGAAAATCATTAACATGTAAACCCCCGGAGAGTAGTGAACCTGCCCGAAGATCATATTTGGCGTTCGCGGGAAAAAGCTGAGAAAGAATGCTCTCATTGACAGTTCATCTTAGAGTCTGCTCGGCAATGAAAAATTATCGCAGTTCTGTCTGATCACACATTCATATAATCGCTGCATCCGACATGTTCCCGATAATTATGATGGTTCTCCGAACCCAGGTCTAACTTTTCAGCCGACAAACTTTCCCATATGTCTGGGTGGTTTCTTCGTCACAGGACATGACATTCTTTAAATATGAATGTTGATTATATGTAAACTCTTCATTAGTGAAGGCCGCATATAGATAACAGGTTAATCTTCAGATTTGAAACACATGGAAATCGAGAGTTACAAGACAGGAATTCCATTAAATGTTAGAGATATTTAGAAGATGTTTTACCAAGACTATTGTAAGTTAATACTTTGTCAACTACGAAAGTGAATGTCTGGTGTAAAGTATGTACAGCAAATATCATAAAACAACGTAGATACAGGTATAGAAGCACCAAAATGTAAGCATGTGTATGACGCAGATAGTAGTGTAGAAGTCACATGACAAATATTAAAATAAAAACAAATCTTCGAATTCCTGCTTACATCAAAAGCATATGTTGAGTAGAAACAAGCACTGTTGTCGTGCATTCTAAGTGACATTTAAATCAGCCATGATGTCTGGTGACAGTGACAGTCGAAGTTTCCATGAGCTGGTCGTATACAGAGTGACAGACGTTAAGTTTCCAGGCTCATGTGTGAAGAAAGTGTCAGAAGGTAGGATACAGAAAAGCATTGCAATGAAATTATTGGAGTAAACTAGACACGTTGCATGAATATAAATATGAAACTGCACATATAGAAGTTCTTCCATATGCCATTCATACGTATTGTAGAAATGAATGTATGTACTGATATCTGAAAGCAGGTTGGTTTTATGTTGGATACCAATACACCAAATTATTCCCCTCTCTTTCGGCCAAAAAGCAATGTTTTTCAACATAGTCTCCATTCAGTGTGACTGGCTAATGCCCTCATGGTACCACCCGGGGGATCGACGACGTCGCCCAAGTCTTTCTGCATCAGTAACCTCGTCATAATCGACTTACAGCTTTCCTCGGAGTGAATCCTTCATAGGGTCAAACAGATGGAAGTCGGAAGCAGTGAGATCCGGTGTGTAGCGAGGATGAGGAAGAAGAGTCCAGTGAAGTTTTGTGAGCACTATCGACAGAGACCCCCACCCCTCCCCGGCCCGTCATTTACCATGGACCGTGCCGTTGATGGGGAGGCTTGCGTGTCTCAGCGATACAGATGGCCGTAAAGTAGGTGCAACCACAACGGAGGGGTATCTGTTGAGAGGCCAGAAAACGTGTGGTTCCTGAAGAGGGGCAGCAGATTTTTAAATAGTTGCAGGGGCAACAATCTGGATGATTGACTGATCTGGCCTTGTAACTCTATCCAAAACGGCCTTGTTGTGCTGGTACTGCGAACGGCTGAAAGCAAGGGGAAACTACAGCCGTAATTTTTCCCCAGGGCTTACAGCTTTACTGTATGGTTAAATTACGATGACGTACACTTGGGTAAAATATTCCGGTGGTAAAATAGTCCCCCATTCGGATCTCCGGGCGGGGACTACTCGGGAGGACGCCATTATAAGAAGAAAGGAAACTGGCGTTCAACGGAGCTTGGAATGTGTGATCCCTTAATCGGGCAGTTATGTTAGAAAATTTAAAAAGGGAAATGGTTAGGTTATGGTTAGATATAGTGGGAATTAGTGAAGTTCGGTGGCAGGAGGAACAAGACTTTTGGTCAGGTGAATACAAGTTTATAAATACGAAATCAAGTAGGAGTAATGCAGGAGTAAGTTTAATAATGGATAAAAAATATAGGAGTGCGGGTAAACTACTACAAACAGCATAGTGATCGCATTATTGTGGCCAAGATAGACGCGAAGCCCACGCCTACTACAGTAGTACAAGTTTATATGACAACTAGCTCTGCAGATGATGAAGAAATTGATGAAATGTATGATGAGATAAAAGAAATTATTCAGCTAGTGAAGGGAGACGAAAATTTAAGAATCATGGGTGACTGGAATTCGGGAGTAGGAAAGGGAGAGAAGGAAACATAGTAGGTGAATATAGATTGGGGGTAAGAAATGAAAGAGGAAGCCGTCAGGTAGAATTTTGCACAGAACATAAATTAATCATAGCTAACACTTGGTTCAAGAATCATGAAAGAAGGTTGTATGCATTGAAGAACCCTGGAGATATTAAAAGGTATCAGATAGATTATATAATGGTGAGACAGAGATTTAGGAACCATGTTTTAAATTGTAAGACAGATCCAGGGGCAGATGTGGACTCTGAACACAATCTGTTTGTTATGAACTATAGATTAAAACTGAAAAAATTGCAAAATGTGGGAATTTAAGGAGATGGGACCTTGATAAACTGACTAAACATGAAGTTATACAGAGTTTCAGGCAGAGCATAAGGAAACGATTGACAGAAATGGGGAAAAGGAATACAACAGAAGAAGAATGGGTAGCTTTGAGGGATGAAGTAGTGAAGGCAGCAGAGGATCAAGTAGGTAAAAAGACAAGGGCAAGTCGAAGTCCTTGGGTAACAGAAGAAGTATTGAAGTATTGAAGTATTGAATTCAATTGATGAAAGCAGAAAATATAAAAATGCAGTAAAAGAAGCAGACAAAAAGGAATACAAACGTCTCAAAAATAAGATCGACAGGAAGCGAAAAATGGCTAAGCAGGGATAGCTAGAGGACAAATGTAAGGATGTAGAGGCTTATCTCACTAGGGGTAAGATAGACACTGCCTACAGGAAAATTAGACCTTTGGAGAAAAAAGACCCACTTGTATGAATATCAAGAGCTCAGATGGAAACCCAGTTCTAAGCAAGAAGGGATAGCAGGAAGGTGGCAGGAATATATAGAGGGTCTATGCAAGGGGACACTGCAGGAGCCTCCACGAAGATTGCGTTCACCACTCGAACAACAAGTAATCGGGCGTCCCCTGGAAACGACCTAGGCGGCCAATCCAGCAAACACCGGAGCACAAAACCAAAGATGACAAAACAACTCTCCGAAGAGACTCAAAAAAGGCCTTTATCAAGACCGTCACTAGTGACAACTTCCTGCAATATTGAAGGCGTATCTGTAAATAAAGAAATTTTATTATCTGACATGTGCAAACGAAACAACTGTGATGTTTTAGTGTTACAAGAAACACACAGCGCACCAACTAGCCATAGACCAAAAATACAGGGCATGAAATTAGTTCTTGAGAGACCACACGAAAGGTACGGAAGTGCTATACTTGTGAAACCGAATTTAGACGTACGCTCCTGTGCTCTGACCTGCGAAGAAAACATAGCAATTTTAACTACTGAGCTACATTCATGTACTGTAACATCCGTGAACAAACCACCCGGTGCGAGGTCAAATTTACGGAGCCTGGAAATTTCCATTCAAAAAACATGAAAGTTGTACTAGGAGACATTAACTGTCACGGTCTCGCATGGGGTTATAAAGAGACAAATGACGATGGCGAAATGCTGGAGACCTGGGCAGACCAGACTAAACTGAAATTGATACATGACCCAAAGTTGCCTGCATCATTTAACAGCGGAAGATGGATACGAGGATATAATCCAGATAACATCTTTGTCTCCGAAAAGGTATCCCTGCAAAACTGTAAAGCAAATCGAGGATCCAATTCCAAGATCGCAACACAGAGCAATAACTTGCTGCATCACTGCAGTAATGAAATCAGATGTAATGCCCTTCAAGAGACGCTTCAATTTCAAAAAAGCTCATTGGGAACTTTTCACGGAGGATCTTGATAAGGAGATCCTGGAAATTAAACCAGAGATACAAACATATGAAACATTTATAGACCTTGTCAAGAAAATCTCTCGTCGGCGCATACCTAGAGGGTGCCGCACCCAGTATATCGCTGGACTCAATGGTAGCAGCAAGGAAGCTCTGAAAAAGTATGACGAACTGTATAATAAGGACCCCTTCTCAGAGGAAACGATCCAGGCAGGTGAGGTACTGATGTCTGGTATCTACGAAGCGAGAAAGGAAAAGTGGTGCAACCTCCTACAAGAGACGGACATGAAGCACAGCGGTAGGAAGGCATGGAAATCTGATCAAAAGTCTCAACAACGACCCAACAGAACCACAACCAAATTACAGTGAAGTTACACCTGATCAGATAGCTCACCAACTACTCATGAACGGAAAAACTAAAAGGAAGATCAGGAATGGCAAAATTAAATGAAAATTGAACGAGGAGATTAGCTTCCTAGCTCACCCGTTCTCCATTCAGGAGCTACAAGATGCCATCAAAGATTTGAAAAACAATAAGGCCGCTGGCCTCGACGATCTGAGATCTGAGCAAATTAAACATTTTGGACCGGGAGTACAAGCATGGATCCTAGAGCTAATGAATAACTGTATTACAACAATGCAAATTCCTAAACTGTGGAGGAAAGCTCGGGTTATTGCGTTACTAAAACCAGGGAAAGACCCAGCTGAAGCTAAAAATTTCCGGCCTGTCTGACTGATTTGTCATTGATTTAAAGTGCTGGAGCGAATGATCCTCAAACGCATAGCTGATTATGTGGACAAAGCCCTCATTAACAAACAAGCTGGATTCCGACCAGGAAAATCATGCTGTGGCCAAATCCGGAATTTCACACAGTACATCAAAGACGGCTATCAGAGAGGAGAAGAAACTGGGGTCGCATTCCTGGATCTCAGTGCTGCATATGACACAGTTAACCATAAGTTGCTTACCCAGAAAGTGTATAATGTCACTGAGGACTAGACGCGTTCTATGTTCGTGCAATGTATGCTACAGAACAGACGCTACTATGTAACCTTACAATCTAGAAACAGCCGATGGAGGACACAGATAAATGGACTTGCACAGGGCAGTGTCTTGGCTCTAATATTATTTAACATCTATACCAATGATCTTCCCATCAGCCACCAGACACGAATGTTCATATATGCTGATGATGCAGCAGTGGCCACACAGGATAAAACCTTTGAACAGGTGGAGGAGAATCTAACAGGATCCTTAACAGAACTTGCTACCTATTACGACGGCAATAATCTCAAACCAAACCCCAGTAAATCACAAGTATCCGCCTTCCATCTTAGGAGCAAAGAAGCCAAACGGAAACTCCGAGTCATGTGGCAAGGGGAAGAGCTGAAACATACAAACAGCCCAAAATACCTGGGAGTAACATTGGACAGAGCACTTACTTTTAAGCAGCACTGTCACAACACTAAAAGAAAGGTCTGTGCCAGGAACAACATACTGCGGAAGCTAACAGGTTCATCGTGGGGAGCTCAACCACATGTTTTGCGCACCACAGGTCTGGTGCTCAGTATCTCAGCTGCGGAATATGCGGCGCCAGTTTGGAGGAACTCTGCCCGCGCTAAGCAAGTTGACGCCGCCGTAAACGAAACTGTACGTATAGCCACAGGATGCCTCAAACCAACTCCCACAGACATCATTTACCCCATCATAGGCATAGCACCACCCACTATCCGCAGACAAGTAGCCGCCGAGACCGAAAGATCAAAACAAAAGACTGATCCTCGACACCCGATGTATATGCACCGAAAACAACGTGTCCGGCTGAAATCACGCAGCAGTTTCATGGAAACTACTGAAGAGCTCGCCACCAAGCCCGTCGCAAGGCGGCTATCTCTCTGGGAAGAAATGGTGCCACACTCCACAATGGAACTACTTGAGGAGGGATCTGCAGGATTTCAACTACCTTTTACAACTTGGAGGTCATTAAACCGGCTGCGCACTGGAGGAACTGGGTGCAAATCAAACCTATTTAAATGGGGTTACAGTGATAGCGATAAGTGAGCATGCGGAGCAATACAGGACTTGGACTACCTACTGATCTGCCCAAATATGTCTATAACATGCACTAAAGATGATATTTTGAAAGTCAATGACAAAGCAATCTACGTTGCTAATTACTGGAAAGGGAAGATATAATTGGTGCATCCGGACACGGAAGAAGAAATATGCAAGGGCGATGTACTTGAGGAAATTATTATGGAAATGGATGAGGATGTAGATGAAGATGAAAGGGGAGATACGATACTGCGTGAAGAGTTTGACAGAGCACTGAAAGGCCTGAGTCGAAACAAGGCCCCGGGAGTAGACAACATTGCATTTAAACTACTGACAGCCTTGGGAGAGCCAGTCATGACAAAACCCTACCAACTGGTGAGTAAGATATATGAGACAGGTGAAATACCCTCAGACATCGAGAATGATATAATAATGCCAATCCCAAAGATAGCAGGTGTTGACAGATGTGAAAATTACCGAACTATCAGTTTAATTAGTCACAGCAGCAAAATACTAACGCGAATTCTTGACAGACGAAAGGAAAAACAGATAGAAGCCGACCTCGGGGAAGATCAGTTTAGATTCCGTACAAATATTGGAACACGGGAGGCAATACTGACCTTACGCCTGATCTTAGAAGGATGATTAAGGAAAGGCAAACCTAAGTTTCTAGCAATTGTAGACTTAGAGAAAGCTTTTGACAATGTTGACTGGAATACTGTCTTTCAAATTCTGAAGGTGGCAGGGGTAAAATACAGCGAGCGAAAGGCTATTTACAATTTGTACAGAAAGCAGATGGCAGTTACAAGAGTTGAGAGACATGAAAGGAAAGCAATGGTTGGGAAGCGAGTGAGACAGGGTTGTAGCCTCTCTCAGATGTTACTCAATCTGTATATTGAGCAAGCAGTAAAGGAAACAAATGAAAAATTCGGAGTAGGTATTAAAATCCGTGGAGAAGAAATTAAAACTTTGAGGTTCTCCGATGACATTGTAATTCTGTCAGAAACACCAAAGGACTTGGAAGAGTAGTTGAACGGAATGGCCAGTGTCTTGAAAGGAGGATATAAGATGAATATCAACAAAAACAAAACGAGGATAATGGAATATAGTCGAATTAAGTCGGGAAATGCTGAGGGAATTATATTAGGAAATGTGACACTTAAAGTAGTAAAGAAGTTTTGCTATTTGGGGAGCAAAATAACTGGTGATGATCGAAGTAGAGAGGATGTAGGATGTAGGCTGGCAATGGCAAGGAAAGCGTTTCTGAATAAGAGGAATTTGTTAACATCAAGTTCAGATCGAAGTGTTAGGAAGTCGTTTCTGAAAGTATTTGTATGGAGTGTAGCCATGTATGGAAGTGAAACATGGACGATAAGTAGTTTGGACAGGAAGAGAATAGAAGCTTTTGAAATGTGGTGCTACAGAAGAATGCTGAAGATTAGATGGGTAGATCAAGTAACTAATGAGGAGGTACTGAGTAGAATAGGGGAGAAGAGGAGTTTGTGGCACAACTTGACAAGAAGAAGGGACCTGTTGGTAGGGCATGTTCTGAGGCATCAAGGGCTCACAAATTTAGCATTGGAGGGCAGCGTGGAGGGTACAAATCGTAGAGGGAGACCAAGAGATGAATACACTAAGCAGATTCAGAAGGATGTAGGTTGCATTAAGTATTGGGGGATGAAGAAGCTTGCACAGCATAGAGTAGCATGGAGAGCTGCATCAAACCAGTCTCAGGACTGAAGGCCACAACAACAACAGCATCCACAGACGTCCAGTTTTGCACCAAGGTGTTTAGCTGTGACCCGTTTATCACCTCGAATGAGAGCGTCCGCACGTTACAACACTACAGGAAAGACAGCTGTGTACCAACGGCCGGCGCACGGAAGATAGAATAGGTATCGCGGCCATGATGCGATAATCGCAGACGCCTCGCCCAACGACTCACCGTACTTTTGCCCACTTCTAGGTACCCTTATATACTATGCAAGCGCCTATGACTGTCTACGATGGTCTGGTTTCCCACAATAAGAAATTCTATGACAGCCCTCTGCATGAAGCGCACCGCCGGCCGATGTGATCGAGCGGCTCTAGGCGCTTTAGTCTGGTACCGTGCGAACGCTACGGTCGCAGGTTCGAATCCTGCCTCGGTCCTGGGTGTGTGTGATGTCTTTAGGTTAGTTAGTTTTAAATAGTTCTAAGTTTTAGGGGACTGATGACCTCAGATGTTAAGTCCCATAGTGCTCAGAGACATATTTTGAAGCGCACCTGCGATATAGACTTCTACATCTACATGGTTAGTCCGCAAATCCCAGCAAAATGCCTGGCAGAGGTTTCATCGAACCACCTTCAAGCTATTACCTACCGTTCCACTCTCGAACAGCACTAGGGAAAGTCTAACACGTTAATCTTTCGAACACTCTAATCTTTCTGTCAAATCTGACTTATTTTACTATGATGATCATTCCTCACTATGAAGTTTGGCGCCAACAAAATATTTTCACACTCTGAGGAGAGAGCTAGTGACAGAAATATCATGAGATCCTGCTGCAACGAAAAACGCCTTTACTTAACGATTTCCGCCCAAATTAGCATATTATACACGTGGCACTCTCTCCATTATTACTTGATAATACAAAACGAGCTGCCCTTCTTTGCTATTTTACGACGTTCACCGTCAATCGTATTTGGCGCGGGTTCGCACCGCACGGTCGTACTCCAGAAGACGGCAGACAATACTAAAGTAAGCGGTATTTTTATTAGACCTGCTGGATTTTCTAAGTGTCCTGCCAATAAGTCGCAGTCTTTGGATTTGCTTCCTCACATAATTATCTAAGTGATCGTGGGAATTGAGGTTATTCATAACTGTAATCCCTAAATAGTTAGTTAAATTTACATCTTTTAGATTTGTTTGTTCTATACTGTAACATAAATATAGGGGATTTCTTTTAGTATTCAAGTATATTACTTCACACTTTTTACTATAGTCAATTGACATTATTGGCACCATACAGATGTCTAAGACGTTTTGAAATTTGTTTTGAACATCTGTAACATCTGACGGCTTTATAAGACAATATTCGACAGTTTCATATAGAAACAAAATCGTCTATGTAGATCAGGAAACACATACAGCTTATTACACAACCTTCAGGGAGGACAGAAATTTCTTCTGTTTTATTCCATGACTTTCCGGCAGTTACTACGAAATGTGACCTTTCTGACAGGAACTCATCAATCCAGTAGAACAACTGAGGTTACTGTCCTTTGGCACGCTGTCTTATTAGCAGTCGCTTGTGAGGGACGGTTTCAAAAGGCTTCTGGAAATCTAAATATGTGGAATCGCTTTGACATAATCTGTAAATAGCACTCATTATTTCGTGAGGAAAAAAAAAGCTAGTTGTGTTTCACAAGAACGATATTCCCTAGATCTGTGCTGCTTGTTTGTCAATAAATCGTATTCTTCGAGGTTAATCATGATATTGTAACATAGTGTATGTTGTAACATCCTATTACGAATCGACGTTAGCGATATGGGTCTGCAATCCAGCGGATTGCTCCCATTATATTTCTTGGTTGCTCATCCGACTGTCCAGTCTTTAGGTACGGATCTTTCTACTAGCGCCCGGTTATATATGGTTGCTAAGTATGGAGCTATTGTATCAGCATACTCTGAAAGGAACCTTATTGGTATACAATCCGGACCAGAGTTCTTGGCATTATTAAGTGATTCAAGCTGCTTCTCTACTCCAATATCTTCTTCCCAGTTACTCTTTCTTGGTGGTAGTTGTTCTAGATTCGAATTCTACAATATTTACCTTGCTGCAGTTTCATAACTGGTTATGTGAGAAGTACAGAACTATGTCTGCGTGGCAGAGGCAAATGACATATACTTAAAATACATTAACAGACAAATTAAACAGTTCAGCTTTGGCATTATATACTTAAAGATTGTGATCAGCTGTCATTTGCTTTCCGTGATAGTGTCTGTAGGACTATATTGGATTTTTATATTTTAAACTTTTTATTTCAATAGTTATTTCATTTTGTAATACACGTCATTGGCTTCTTCCACACAGAGAACGTTCTATGCATTGTATACCTCTGATGGCATTTGTGAAAATATGCATTCTACTTTCCTTTATGTTGACTGTTATTGTATTGTTTCTGACTGTGCTTGCAGTACGCAAAGCGCACAATGATTCAATGTATGCGTTAAGAAAGACATATTAGGTAACATATCATCTAGACATAGGGTGCCGTACGTTTACACAGTTGACCCACATTATTTGCTGTCAGTGGCAGCTTTTGTAGGGAAATATTGTATGTCTACCGTTCCCACTAACTGTTATTTCCTTCCTCACTATCTTAGTGGTGTGTGGAGTACAGAGTGATTGGATGCATACAGTAACGTAGACATTGATAATGTATCACCCAGACAAGGGCCACAGTTTTGTTGTGCTCCTTTATTTCATTGGCCTGGACCTTTCGCCTTGCAGTACCCTTTGATATATTAGACATTTCATTTTTAACTGGTTGCTTTAGTTTACTGCATTGTCAATGGTTCAATACATAAAATGTCCTACGGTACAACGAAAAATTGTTGATAATGTGTACCTCCAAATAATTTTTGCCTATTCTCTGATCCACAAGAAGATTGGCTGTTAAATGTATATTAGCATAGGCTTTCGCTGCTACAATAACTACGTCATCCAGAGCCACAAATCATGCTGAATTTCACTAATGTAAGGATGATTTGTGTTAATCTTTGCTACTTTAAGATTCAGGTGTCAGCTGCATCATGGCAACAGCCACTACTTACTGCCCATAACATTTTTGTGTCAGTTACTGCATTTGGATGTACAGTGACATAGCCTCTGTGGTATCGTCCGAGAAGCGAGGTTCCACAGCAAGAGTTTGTAAGGCGCAAGATATTGCCAACAAACATTGTTCCATAAATCCTTTTAAATTTATATTTCTTTAGTTTAAAGTTCAAAGTTTACGATGCACAATGAAATTATTAATCATTTCATTGGCTGCTACGGTCTTGCACTACTCAGTAACAATTTCTGTAGTACTGCATGTCTGAGAGTTAATTAGAGCCGAGCGCTGACAGAAAGGGCGATGTTGGGAAGGCTTTGCTCAGAACCTGCCGTCGCCTAAAGAGGGGTTGTAAACGGAGAGATATTTTCTGTCCTGAGAGAGAATAGAGCGAGGAAGCGACGGTTCACAAAGCTGGAGGCAGCAGAACCCCCATGACGCGGACAGCCCAGGAGGGAGATTGCACTCTGGTCGCACGAAAAAGGTTTCAGTAAAGCGTACCTAGCGGAAGAGAGTGGGGGGGGGGGGGGAGTGGCGGAACAATGCGAAAAGGCCTGCTTCTTAGTGCAGAGGAATGCACGGGGCTGCAAATGATGGTCATGAGCCGACCTCCGAAGAATCTGCTCATGGAAAGCACCGGGGAGTGCTTTCCTCCGAAAAGCTGAGATACGTATTTCATTGATGGAGTGATAAGGACGTAGGCGGGGAAATGGGAAGTTATAGAAAACCTTCAGGAAAAACTATGAGCTTCAGGTGACGTGGAGGAAAATTCATGAGACGTATGGTAAGAGGTAATGCTTTTTTAGCAGTCCCTTGAACACAAACGCTGCACCGTGTCTCGAGGAGGAAGTAGGCATACGGCGTGGAGGCATGTTCCTCTGACGATTGAATAGAGACACCTCTCACCGGGAGTGAAAGTACAGGCTTCGCTGAAGAGACCCACAGTGGATAATCTGAGGGTTAGATTTTGAGAAGTGTAGATTTCGCCACAAGATGCGCATGAAGTATCTCTGTGAAAAGAGTTGTTATTCTGTTTACTCGAGTGACGTTTCTTTACCTCTCTGTGGAGTTTTGATGCGCACAGAAGTGCTTCTTTATGGAAGAAACTTGTGACGAATTTCTGTTCCTGGCTATCGAGGAAACAGAGCTTTTGACTCGTGCTCTGTCTTCTGGTGAGGTAATTTCGGCATAGGAGTTTGCGGACGGCATATTTCTCCCACTAGGTAGGCATAGAATTACAAGTAAGTGAGCCGTGCGTGGCTCGTGTTCCCACCACCATGTATTTTACACTATATTTTTAACGTACGTCCCCCTCACTACGTTAATTTAAATTACTACTGTCACTGAGTTGCTGCTTTACCTGACCGTGACCGGCGCTAGCAGCGCGTATCGATATATCCCCTCTCGTAGTATCTTTCCTCGACTGCTATTACTTCCCGGTCGCTGTCTGTCGTAACCGATTTCGGGTCGTGAGTTCGGTCTGCCAGTCAGTTGGAACGCGTTGGGAGCGCAGTCCAGACCTGCCAGTCGGGGAGTTACAATGCGGCATTTGTGCAGTCGGGTTGGAGCAGCAGTGAGGTCCGCGACGACATGGCTCGCCCGACCATCGCCACCATGCCTCATTTGAGCTATGTCAGGGTCTTGGTGGATCGTCGGTCGGTCGTCCTACCGGTTGACGCGTTTTGGCTCGTCGGTCGTTCATGAGTCGGCTGTGTGTGTGTGTGTGTGTGAGTATGCATCGACTCCCGATTTGTCTTCGTGCATGCTTAGTTACTGTTGGGTATCGGTCAGGTCTTCGTGCAAGTGTTTGTTAGATTGTGTGAGTAGTTGGACGACTATATTAGATGTTGTCGGCATTCTGAGCAGAGTCTGTCGGTTGTTGTGGACCAGGGAAGTTATCTCCGCGCGGTGCAGTCGGCTGGGTATGCTGGCAGCCCCTGCGCAGTGTCGGAGCATGTGCGGAGCTGTCCAGTCGCTACGAGCTTCATGTGGTTCACTGACCCAAGACGTCATACTTGAGTAGTGGTTTCAACTACCCAAGCCAAGTCAATTCATGTTGTGGTGGTTCGTTCCGGTGGTTTGCTGTTGGGGAGGTAAACCTGTGAGCAACACCGAGTGTTTCTGCTATTGAAATTTAGCCGCCATGCGGTTCAATTAACTATTTTGGTTAACTACAAGTCGAGTGCACCAGTGGAATTTTTTGTCTTGTGGCCGTTAGGGTTCCATTTACCTGACATGGCCACTAACGTAATTTCAGGCAGCGTCCTTTCCTCACCTGTTATCGCTGTCCAACATGGTGTGTAATTTTGACAACTAATACGTACTCCATAGTTGATTATCACGTTTGTAACCTTTCCTGTTTGAGTTCTCATGTACTGATTGATGGGAAGCAAGTCGTTGTGTCTTTCGGTCCGTGGCTGTCCTCTGGCTGGGTTCCGACGGATCAAGTGTAGTTACGCTCACCACCTGTCTCGCCTAAGTGAACGAGGGCAGACAGACCTCCCTGGAGGCTTCTGAGTGCCACCAGTGTTTAATTATCCGTATTCAGCTGCTTCATATTTAAGGCTTATTGTTATTAACCTTATGTCTTAAAAATTTAGCAAAATTAATTCTTAAATTTATATTTCAAGCTTAAACATTGTGACCTTCTGCCTATAAAATACATTTTAAAATTTTAAACCTTGATTGTGGCCTTGAGCCATTGGTATTGCACCTTGCAACAACTAACGACATTAGGTATCAACATTGGTGGATTACGATGGTCGACACCCATCGACTGGACAAGGCAATACTAACGCTGCATGAGTAGCCGTAATAAGGCTATCGCTATCTGTGGTCGGAATCGGAGTCCTCAAGTATGATGAGAGGAACAGGATGTTGGTGCTAGTGCTGGAGAGGTACCAATTATTTGTAAGTCAGCGACCCTGTTGCGTAGGGCTTCTACTTGGCAGAGAGTACGCTGGGTTCCATTTGTTTTTCCACTGAGCTTTTTCTAAGAGTGGTAACCAGGGATTATGTCTTCTGTTTCTCACCACTAATCAATATCGGCCAACATTATGTGCCTTATTAAAGGAGGGTGCGATGGAAAGAAAGTCAAACATAGGTTCTGCCGATCTTGAAATTACATATAAGGTAAAAACTGACATTGTGTACTTAGAAACGGTCATTTTGTACTTCATCTTTACACAATTTTTGGTTTCTATATGATTTTTGTAACTAAATCATTTATGGTACACAAGTTGTGATTCATTCTAGTGGTATCCCGATAGGAATAATTGGTGTGTTTTGCCAAACTGAAGAAAAAGCTACAACACGATACATTGTTTTATGAGACTTCCTATGTTTAGGTTGCCAATTACATGGAATTTCTGGCGTGACAGTTACATTGCGGGGACAACAACATGCAACCACACGTACTTACCCCTTGTGTTACAAATACAGTGGGGGTTTACAAGTTAGTACTTTACGACAGATTCACACACTACACGCAACCACGAACGAGATGCCATGCCCTGAAGCTGATCTTTATGCCGCCACTGTGGGGCATCGACTTACGTCAGTGTCCAGATTCGCTCGATCCACCCTTTAACAGCCGAGTCTGATAGCAGCAGCACTGTAATTCAGACCCAGGCAGCGAGCTGGTATCATAGAGCCGCGTCGCTAAGTTTGAAGTTAAACGCAATGTGATATTCGGCTGTCATTCTATACCATTCAAAATATTAAACAGTAGTCATTGGTTTCCGCGACAGTTTTAAATATACAGAGTGGTCTGGAAAGCTTTGTGGCTGTTTCAGGATAGTTTACGCTGGGAAATAGTGGCCAGAGAAAAAAATTCGATGCCCCGTGCCGTTTCCTAGTCAGTCAGCACTGCAATTAGCGAATCAGGCCGTTGCGCGCGCAAATTCACCTTGTCTGTTAGAGACTGTGTCGTCAAACGTGGTTTCCATTTGGTTTCCTAAACCCGAACGAGACAGCAACATAAAAGTTGGACATGGACAGTGGTGAGGATAGAACCCGAGCCAAAGGTAGAGCAGTCTCGTGTCCTATCGTCTACTTTGTAAGAACAGCTGAGAAAATTTTATCTGGCTCACCACTTAGATTTGCGCGAGCGACGGCCTGATTGGCTAACTTCAGTGCTAATTAACTTGTAAACAGTGCAACGTATCGATTTTTTGTCAAGAATTAGTTCTCAGAAGAACTTAAAATACGCCTACGAGCCTTTCAGTCTGTTTCCGACCACAATGTAATTCACGTTTATAGGGGTTGCATCCATGTTAAGTATTATGTATTAAAGAATTTGACTAAACCCACCTAACGTTATTTATATGTCTTGTACCAGCTCCTCGACCTTCTCCAGATGTCAAACTGTCTTCTAAACTTGCTCTGACATAGATAAAGGACTGTTCGCAATGTTCTCATCTATTGGTCGTATTTATATTTTGTATTATTTTAGGCCTATTCATACAAAGGTGATTTCTTTTATCAATACACAAATGAAATACTTTCCATACAGTTCCGTACGAATTATTATACCATAATTTTTTTTTCTTTATGGTGGAGGGGGGGGGGGGGGGAATGGCAGCAGCATAATATGCCACTCTGCAGCCTACAGGAAAGTAAAGAAAAAAAAACAAATAGGAGATATCAGAACAGTAAAAGAAAGCTATAAACGGCAACTGTTATGAACTGAAACGTGGCGAAAGAGTTGCGAAGAAAACATAAAAACAAAGGTTCGGTGATGCTGATTAAAACACATAGTAAATAGACAGGCACAATCAAAAAATACGGTAACAGTCTGGTTTCTGTTTGCAACAGTTAAAAACACACCTAGCGTCAGTATGGTGAATGTTCACAACACTTAAAACGGGATGTACAACACTGAACACTCATGCAAGAACTGCACTATATAGTACAAAGTGATATAGTGGAGGGGGAGGACCCAGACAGATGAAGATAGAAAAGGAAGGGAGGAGAGGAAAGGCAAAAGAGGTGGGAGCTAATGGAGAGAGAGGACACAGAAAAGGGGTGGCAGGACGGTGCAAGAAGGAGTGAGGAAGGCAGTGGAGGGGAAAGAGAAAGGTCTCGGGGGCGAGAAAGGTCAAAGAGAAGGGAGGTGGGGAAAAAAACAGGATGGAAGGATGGAGAGGGAGCCCAGCAAAGGACAGAGGGAGGTGAAGATCATAGATGATAGGAGGAAGAAATGAAGGGAGAGAGGGCGCCATCCAGGAGGGGGAGTTGACAGAAGCCACCTTGAGAAAGGAGATGAAGGTGGAGGATAGGGGTACAGAACAGTGAAGGTGCTGCAGTAGGTGGGGGTTCGATGGGGGGGGGGGGGGATGTGTAGAAGACTTGGATATGTTTGAGGAAAAAAAGCAGATGGGGGAAAGGAAGCAGGTCAAGGAGGATCTGCATGGGGGACTGGAGGTGCATATCGAAGGCGAGGCATAGTGCATGGAGCTTGAGGATCTGGAGAGATTTATAGAATTGGGGGTGGGAGTGGATATTCAGGTGGGACTGGCATAACAGAGGATGGGACAGATTAAGGATTTGTAGGTGTGGAAGATGATAGAGGGGTTTAACCCCATGTCCAGCCGGAGAGGAGTTTAAGGAGATAGAGGCGGTTGTGGGCTTTGGATTGGATAGTGTGGAGATGAGGGATCTAGGTAAGGTGAAGGTTAATGGTGAGTTCAAGGTAGGTGAGGGTGGGGGAGAGACTGACTGGACAATCGCACGTAGTATGGAAAATATGATGACGTCAGAAGGAGCGAGTGATATGACCTACAAAGATTGCCTATGTCTTGGAAGGAATGAATTTGAGGAGCCACTGGTTACATCGTGTGGCAGAAAGGTCAAGGCGATCCTGGGGAAGGCGTTGGGACTGTTGAAGGGTAGGAGTGAGGGCAAGGAAGACGGTGTCATGAGTATACTGTACCTATTGCTGCCATGGACCACGACATGGGTCCCCTCCCGACCCCACTTCTCGGAATCCGCCACCACCACAATCAAAGAAGGAGACAATCCCCCCAACTACACTAAACTGAACGCTGAACTGCAATGCTTTATTGCTGGACAACTGCGGTCAGTATACCAGGAAGACCACGTCAAGTACCTACTTGGCACCATGGATGATTATCACCAAGTCCTCAGCTTTGTGAAGTCCATGGCCGTGGACTACTACACTCATCAGGCTTCTGGCGGTAGATGAATAAAAATCGTCATCAAAGACCTTCCTTGCGGAGTTACAGAAATAGACGTCAGGGATGAATTACTCCGTCTCAAATTCCTGGACCCTTTGATCCACCAACACAAGAGGGACCCTAATTACCAGATATTAATCCCTATGCCCATTCATGTTCCCTTATTCGGAGGTTCGTATTGAATCATATGAAGGCTGCAACGGCCCTTCCATCTGCTGTAGGTGTCAACGTTTACGCCACACCGGCAGTTACTTCCTACGTGGTGTGTCAAGCGCGCTGCTCCGCTTTTGTCCGAGGACTGCAAACGCCCAGCCTCAGAAAAACCCACATGTGCCCACTGTTTGGTCACTTCTCACGATCCCCACCACCTGGCTTTCTGGTAGGGTTGTCGTATATACCAGAAGGCTATGAAGTCTTCCAAGGACAAATCGGCCACCCCTGCCATCATGGGACTGTACCCATTTTCCCATCTTACACGGGGACGATTTCCGTCTCCACAACACAGTTTGCTATCACACTGGCCGATTCCATCACTGAGGTGGGGGCACGGCAGTGTTTCTGCATAAGACACTCGTCCATAATCATGAGGTTCTCCAACCACTCGAACATGTAGGGGCTACAGCAGTCACTGTTTCTACCCAGCTTCGTGCTATAACTTTTCCTGCGACATATTTGAGCCCAACCCTACCAGTTCTTGAAGCATATCTCCTTACCTTGACATTACTTGACAAACGCATTGTTGTGGCAGATCTCAACGCTGCTCGGCATTCTCGCTTTGCTAATGCAAAGGACACACTCCTCCTTGACCTAGAAGGTCCTGTAGCATTGTCAGTCTATGAACCACATACTCCCACCTATATTCCAGTCTGTGCCGACTGCCAGCCAGGCATTCTGGATGCGGCCATTTTCGAGAACATTGCAGTGCATTTTTCACTGGAAACACTCCAAGAACTGGCCTCTGACCACGACACCATGTTCCTGCACCTTACCGACGTCACTCTCTCCATAGATGTCTGTTCTACCTTGACCATCATGGATTGGCACAAATTTTCCATGATCATTACTAACGTCACTCGGCAACATCTCGACCAAACAATGCCTGCCCACCTCGTTAGTGCTGTTTATTACCTCACCACAAAAATCCAAAAGGCAATGAAGGCCTCTACTTCCATTGCCCCAGCGCTTTAACCCCACTCGATGTCTTGTCTCCCCTCTTGCGTGAACTCAAAATCCAGAGGAACCGCTACTACCAGCAGTGAAAGCAGTTTCGTGATCCTCGGGATAAATGATGCATGAAGTGTCTCCAGCATGAATTCTGCCACTGGCTCACCGATTTTTGTCCGAGCCCTGTGGCGGTCTGCAGTGATGACCAACCATCCCATCTGCACAATGGACATACATCTCCCTCCATGTGATAGAAACACTGGTCAATGTGTGTGAGGCCCGAAAACCGTTGATCATCTAGGACCTCACGCCTAATGAACTCCAAGATAAACACGATATTCTAGCGTCCATAGCCGCTTTCAGAGAAAGAAAAGCTCTGATGACCCCTCACTTTACATCCTCAGCAGAAATCCTGAGGATCCTCTGGCAGAAGCGTGGACAGTCGGCTCCAGGTTTGGGTGGTATTTTAAATGAACACCTCTGCCAGTTCCCACGCAAGCTAATGGTCTTATTCACCAACATCCTGAACCACTGTCTCACAACTGGCATTCCCCCCCCCCCCCCCACAGTGGAAGCAGGCCAAAATGTTTTGCATCCCCAAGCTCTCGAAAGATCCTACAGCCCCTACTAACAACAGGCCTGTTACCCTTCTGATCACCATGGCCAAGGTTTTAGAATCTATCATCCTCCACCGCATTTTCCAGCCTCTTGCGGTGGGTGGGATCAGCTGTCCAGAACAGTTTGGATAAGCTTCCCACCAATAGGTGGCTATTGGCCAAACTCCAAGTCCTTCAGATCATGGAACATAGCAGCAAGGGCTTTTACACCACCATGTCGACGTCAGCGGTTTACCTGGACCTGCAAAACACGTATGATAAAATCTGGCAGGTCAACATTGTGTACAATATGATGACACAAACGACTATCCCCGACATCTATGTGAAGATTGTGGATAATTTCCTGCAGAATTTCTTGGTTACTCAGCAAGGTCGACGCTCCAGCTTACGTTACGTGTCGATGGCTTCTCCTCAGGGCCCTGTCTTGTCTCCCATCCTTTTTAACATTTATGTTAACGATATGCCAGTCCTCCCACACTGCCACTTGGACAGTACTCCGATGATACGGCGCTCTACACCAATGGGCGACACACAGACCAGCTCATTGCTCGCCTCCAGAGGCAGATGGACCCGACAGTGACTTGATGTCGTTCGAACAAGATTTCCCTCAATGCCGCCAAAACTACGGCAGTCTACATCACTAAACGGCACTCCATCCTCCGCCACAACATCACTGTTTCTGGCGTCCAGGTCCCATGGTCGCCTGATAACAAATACCTAGGTATCCCAATGGATACATAACTGCTCTTCCATCGGCATGCAGAATATTTAGCCCAAAAAGGACTCAAGCTGATAAAAGCGTAGTACCCAATGTTCACCACCAGGGAACTGAACTTCGACACCAAGCTCTGGCTGTACCGAATGATTATCTACCCTTTCTTCATCTATGGCTCCACTGTGTGGACTACGATTAGCGCCTCCCGGATGCAGATCTTCTAGCGCCTGCAGAATAAGGTGCTACGCTGGAATCTGGAATACCAACCCTCATGAAGGTCGTTGTTCTCCTTGAGGAAACGGTCATGGCCACTTTCAAGAGGACCAAGTGAGAGAAGGCAAGGTATCACATTAAATGACTCCTAGCACTATGGGACTTAACATCTGAGGTCATCAGTTCCCTACACTTAGAACTTCTTAAGCCTAAATATCCTAAGGACATCACACACATCCATTCTCGAGGCAGGATTCGAAATGTTGCAGCAGCGCTGTTCCAGACTGAAGCCACAGCGGCCAGTAAGACATCTCTATGCCAAGTAGAAGCCCTACACAACAGGATCGCTGACTTACAAATAATTGGTACCTCCCCAGCACTAGCACCAACATCCTGTTCCTCTCACCATACTTGAGGACTCCGATTCCAACCACAGATAGCGATAGACTTATTACGGCTACTCATGCAGCGTTAGTATTGCCTTTTCCAATCGATGGGCGTCGACCATCGTAATCCACCACTGTTGATACCTAATGTTGTTAGTTGTTCTGTTAACTAATGCCTGCTCCCTAAACTTCTACCGTCGGAGCGTGGTGTGGGACTTCAAGCCAAACCGCCACATATTCAACGTGCACTTTAGTGATGTCTTTGGTATGACAACACTGTTGTATGGAACAGTCTTCACATCCACCAAGCCAGTAAGACCGTGAGCCACCCGTGAAGCTGCATTTAAACCTCCCACGGAAGTAATACCTATTGTTGCCTCGTTTTAAGACAGCTGATATGTTCACTGGGTAATTACAATTAAAGTGTAGGTACGCACGGAGAAAGCAATTTCTGAGAATGTACGCTTGGAGAACAGTTTTGTATTGTAGTGAAATATGGGCAGTGGGAAAACCGGAACGAAAGAGAATTGAAGCATTTGAGATGTGCTACAGACGAGTGTTGAAAATTAGATGGACCGTTAAGGAATGAAGAAGTTCTCTGGAGAGACATCGAGGACAGAAATACATGAAAAACAGTGGCAAGAAGAAGGGACAGGATAATAAGACATCTATTAAGAAATCAAGACAGCAAAAGGAGACAACGATTGGAATATATCCAGCAAATAATTGAGGACGCAGGTTGCAAGTGGCACTGTGAGATGAAGAGGTAATCGACAGGAGAAGAATCCGTGAGGGTTCTCATTAAACAGATCAGAAGACTGGTGGAAAGTACTAATACAGTTAGTATATTATCATCAAGGGCTAAAAAAGGAAAAATGAAAAAAAAACACAGCTCACTAAAGTTCAGTGAGAGCTGTAATTATCGTATGGCAGCGAAACTTGGTAGATATTCTAATACATTAAAGGGAAACCAACTTATGCTGGAGAAAAAATTATTTAAAATTTTGGCCACCGGGTGCAAACCTGGCTCTGCGAATGTAAGAGAGACGTATAAAAAATTTTGCATCTGTAATGGATTAGGAATGTGACTTGGGCAGAAAATGACAGGAGAAAGGCGTAATGTTGATTTTGTTGTTAACACTGCTTACACAATTTGTTCAGTTTGAGTACCTGAGACATCGACGTGTTGTAGTATACTGGTCTTCATATCTGGTAGAGACTGAACGTGTCTCTGGTAACCGCGTTCTTCTACGTATGCCCAGAGCCAAAAGTCGCATTGAATTAGATGAGGTGATCTTGCACGCCATGCATCAGGCCATGCTACTTTGAATATAGCAGGTTCATAGAACATGGCATAGGGCAGATCTTTCGCTGGGAGAGTGACGTGAACTATCGTCCAATCTTACAGCAATGATTTCCACACAGTTAGATGTTTCTAAAGCAGGAATCACGTGCTGTACCAGGAGGTCTGGATAACCTACAGACGTCATGGTACATCTGACAGACCCCCTGGGAGTATTCTCTTCAAAGAAGAACGGATATAGCTCGGATTCACACAACAAAATTACATACAGCGAGTGCAATGGCTCTTCGTGCTCAACATTTGGTTTAACATTACCCTAAATTCAAGAGTACGTGTATTCACAGCAGCCTATAGTGTAAAATGTGCAGCGTTACTCCATAGAGTACTGCCAGTTCACATGTCACAAACATCGATCCGTGCCAGAAACCAAAGAGCCAATTTAGACGGTGCTGCGTGTTTCAGTTGCTGCATCTTCTGGATCTTGTACCGGTATCAGTGACCGCAAAACTTCCGTACTGTTGACTATGACATGTACAATTCTCGATACACAGCACGAGCACTGGCACTACGCAGAGAACATGCAGCTTGGTTAGTCACAGCAACAATAACCTCTCCAATAACTTACAGCTGGAAAGTACGCCTTTTTCTCCCAGGTGCCACCACAAGCTCACTGTTCTTTTCATTTCACTAGTATCTTCGTTAACCATTTAATTTCATCGAGCCTTTTCTCAGACCTTTCAGTCAGCAATATTATCTTAACACAGCAGTGTAATTGCTGCAGTTCACATAAATCAGTTTCCCGCGCGGGAGCTCACGTTCACTCACGTTATGCTTGTCAAATGATGCCGTGAATGTCGTACCGTCATAACAGCGTACAACGCCTGATTTGCACCTTGTGGCTAATATTGGAACTAATTTTTTAAAGGTTAATCGGTTTCGTACTAATGCATTTGCTAGTCTACCACGCTTTGAAGCCATACGACAATTAAGCTCAACAGTCGACAGACAACGTAACACCTTAGAAGTAGCTGTCCAAACCTTTTGTAAATACCACTAATTGGGAGTACAGTGCCCTGTCTTGTAACGCTCCGTTTCATTAGCTCTGGGATCTGAAGGTGACTGGAAAGACTCGAAATCTGTTATCTACGGCACTGTTGGCGATCTTAGTAAAGATTTTTCAGAAAATCAACAGTCACTGAAACAACAGACCGCTGTCCCTACAGACTGTATGAGGTAACTATTTCGTTTATTGCCAGATCTGATCCAGCCGGCCGGAATGGCCGAGCGGTTGCTTGCCCGATTTGAACTTTCGCGGGCATGCAAGCGAAGTCCTACACGCTGCCCCTTGCGAACTGTTGAGCGAGAGACGTTTAGCTCTCTTGATGGTCAACAAACTAACATTCGTGTGCATCTTCGGAAGGCCACATTGATCTGCTCTCTCGTTTCATCGCGTTTGCATTTCCTGTCATGAATTGAGTCTCTTTATGCTCCCAGTGGTAGGACAAATATAGCGAGAAGAATGTAAACTACGAAGAAACATTAGGTAAGGGTAGGAATACTTCATGTAAGATGTGAAAATACAAAACCTTCAAATGACAGTCTCATCATTTGACTGTTCACAGGGTGATTTTTTCCACCATGTAGAAACTCTGGGAGTTGATGGATGATTGTATTCGGAGTAAAAAAGTTTTAATGAACATGTGTCCGAAAATGCGTGGTTTCCACGTAAGAGACCATTTACTCAGTCATACATTATTACAGACTCCAGTCTAATACGCGCTCTACAATGCAGCCGCAGTTACAGTAAGTGTTGAAAATGTTTTCCATGTGCCTCAACGCATGTGTGTACGCACGGTAGCACGTTCTGTCGCACACGTTCACATCGGTCAGACTGTATACGTACAGTATCAAACTCAGCTAAATATTCTGCTCCAGTGTCTCTACACCTGCTATGGGTTCTGTATACACGATACTTTTGAAATGGCCCCATAACCAGAAGTCGCACGGGTTGAGATCAAGTGAACGAGCAGCTCATGCAACTGCACACCGCTGGTCTGATCCGTCCACGGGGGAAGTCGCTATTAAGATGCGTCCGGATGTTTACGGCGCATTGGTGTATCGTCATGTAGCAGCCACATAACCCTTCGAATCATCAATGGCAATTCCTCCAGCAGGGGAGACAAAGTCACCCGCAAGAAACGCCTGTTGTACCGGCCTGTTAGACGACGTGGAGGGAAGACTGGTCCCAAAATACCAATTATCCCGGCCCAAACATTCCGGCTGTACAGACGCTGATGATTCCCTATCTTAATACCGTTAAGACTCTGCATTTTATCCTAGAATTGGTATGAAAGTTGAAGATACCACTCCTCGTAAAAGTAGCCTCATCTGTGAATAGGATGGATGACACATTCCGGAATCGTGGTTGCCTGCTGAGGAAACCAGTGACAAAACTGCTCCCAAAGAGGTAAGTCTGTCACTAGTAAGCCTGCACACGCGGTAACTGATAATGGTCGTAACTATTGTCTTGGAGAATGTTCCACAAGGTTGTCTGGCTTACCATGCACTGGCGGGCCAACTGCCTGGTACTGACGCGGCGGTCACCTTCCACAGTGTTAAATACATTTTCCTCCAGGTCTGGTGCCCGAAAATTTCATGTACGTCCTTCATAATTTCCTATTTCCTGAAATGACCCTGCCTTAGACCAACGGCGAAACATAGTTCCAAGCCTTAATTGCTGTGGTTATTGACGACAGGGATAGGTCTCCTGATGCAATCTTCTTGCGAGCTGCCTGTTGCCATTTGCCTTTTCGTAAGTAAAGGTGAGCTCTCGATTCCTATACACAACCATCGTTTACAACGCTGCACCAAATCCGCTACAAGGTGAATCAGGAAGAGGAGAGAATCCGACCCAACATTACCAATTACTTTGGCAGGAAAGGACACTACGGAGTGATGTATGAGGTACAGTACCACCCTCTCTAGTAGGAAACCATGTACACTGTATCTATGGCTGCATGATTCAGCGCGTATTAGACAGCAGCCTCTGTAACGAAGTATGATTCAATAAATGGTCTTTAGCAAAGAAACCATGCATTTCCGGACATTAGCCATTTTTTGTTCCGTATTCTCTCATCGATCAACCCATAGAGTTCGTACAGGGTGGAAAAAAATCACCCTGTAGATTTATAACATTACCGCCAGTAATTATGCTAAATTCGCCTTATATTCGGAATACAGTATTCAATTGGAACTTTGTCTTTGGCGCTAACACTACAAGAAAACTATCGCAATATTATATCTTTGATTTAATCTCAGCAACTGTTAGTTTGGTATTTTACTCAGACTGAAAAGGAATAGGTTTACATACGTGACAATTGTGTTCTGAAAAACTTCAGAGTTCCGGAAAAACAAAGTTCATGCATTGCTACATCACACAGATGTGTGGATCAGTAAAATTATTATTTCACTTAAGCATACTAGGCGCTGTCATTTAGTAATTATTTCTCTTCATATGGTGGAAAGTTCTTAAAGTCCGGATGTGCCGCCACGGATTTTATATTCTCTTATATAATAATGGTTTCAACATTGGGCCATTTTCAAGTAAGGCTTTGTTAAGCCCAATTAGGTTTCTTTACATGAAGTCATCGTCGAAGTATAAAACCAGGTTTATTATATTTTGACAACGACTTCGCTTACAGAAGTCTGGTCATCCTAAACATTGTGGTACTTAAGAATTCGCTAAGGCAGAAATCACCACTGCAAATAGAATAAACGATATACACACGCTGATGTCGGATATTTCATTTAACCAGTATCATATTACTGTGGCGCCAGGCTAAGTACACAGATACAGCAGTATAAGTCAGTTGGGAATGAAACCAATACAGAGGTAAATAGAGCTGAAGTGACGTGGCTGCAGGACGAATGTGAATCGATCGGAAAGAAAGAGCTGGCTGGAAGGACTCGTTTAATACACAGAAAAGTTAAAATTACCTTCGCTGAAAATAAAAGCCAAATTAAGAGTCCTATGAGGATTTCACTGTTAATCGCAGAGGGTGGAGCATTTAGTTAGAAAGAGTAAATGGTGAGCCGCTTTAATAACAGTGTAGTGTTTAGTTACGTCGTCTTAATCGGCACAGACGGTGGTTTTATTTGTACGGCTAGTGGCGCTTTAATACAGCTCAGTTAAGCACCAGCTGCCGTTGCGGAAGTGCCTGAGGAGAGCACATCGTTCCGTTTGCATGTTTCTTTACGAGCTTCTAACTAGAAGCGATTCATTTTCATTTACTGTGCGCTTTGCAGATTAATTCTTGCGTGTTTGTGTTTCACTAGGCACGGTCCCGTGTTTTAATTTCTGTGTAGTGCAAAGTTCTACCGTCTTTAGTATGAAGTATGATTGCTATTTCGTGTGCAGGCTGGATTGGTTACCCTTCTATCAGAGCTCCAAGCAGTGTTGGATTCGATCTCGCAATTTGAGGCTATTGCCAATAGACATTACTGTGGGGGACAAGACGCGGGGATCCTAGGAATGTACAGCATGACACACAGTAACAAAAAATTGGCTCAAAGGAGTCTTGACATACCTGAAAACAACTTAAAACTAATCCCAAAAATGAAGCAAAATGAGAAGAACTGCGAACTGAGTAAAGTATTTCTAATGATATTTTTACTGTTTTAAGATAAAAATCGTAAGCTTGTAATTTCCATTACTTGTGATCGATGAACAAAATATCTAGTAAAAATATAAAACAAAGATTTAGTGTTAAGCTTATATTATCCTTACTTATTTGTTGTTTATACGTGTCAATATATAGAAATGTGTCGATATATAGAAAAAATGTGTAAAAACCTTACTGACGTAAAGAGTTCATTTCATATAAGCAGCACACCCAGCGGTAGAGGGACAAAGAAGGGAACCAACAGAAAAATACTTTTCTCAGAGACCAAAAAATTTAACACGTTACTCTTACTGAAAAGAGAAGAATCATCTGGTTCAGTGTTCATTCTGCCTTTCTCTCCAATAATTTTGGCATGCGAATATATCTGCTCTGTTCTGTGTTGAAAGTGAGTAGCCGAGAGACAGTGAAGCGGTACTGTAGTACCCTCCATTTGACCCAATGAGGCTAATTTCTTTTACAAATTAATGCCCGTTGTGTGCAGTTACCCCTCTAGCTGGCTGTACGTGGAAAGTTGTCATTGGAGTTTAATTTTTATTTTTCTGCCACACTTCCTTTATTCCTTCACCGTTCCTGTATGGATGTGAGTGACTGAAAGTTATTATTTTTGGAGTGAAGGTATGGATCGTTAATCAAAGATAAGTAAGTGGTGTTGGTGGTACCGAATTAGCAAATCTTTGACGTCAGATGATAAAAGAGTAGAGTTCGCAGTAGCTTGCTCGAGTTTCACCTGTTTGTGGAGGAAGAGGCGGGAAACAGCCAATGAGTGGCGTCTTTCTCGTTTTGTTTGAATAGGTGGTCGTTGGGATAGCTTTCCGCCACGTTTGGCACACAGCAGCGGGGAGACCTACGGTGATGACGTGTCCCAGAAGCACCGGCAGAAATGGCGAGATAACCTGGTTAAAAATGACTTATATCATATTAGGTGTTGCGCGGAATGTTGCCTTTCAAGTAGAGACTGGACAGCGTACATCGAGATATTCGGCAATTGTAATTATTTAACGACATTTTACAGTGCTTAATTTCGACAATAAGAACCAGTAAATAAAAATGATTTTTCAGTGTTCTGCTAAATTACATATTTTCGTGTGAGTCCTTGGAAGACTGGTGGAGCCATGTGCTTCGCGTCTAATCATTTTGAGGGACTGATTCTCACTCAGTCCTAAGGGGTTGATTGATTTGAACACGTCTTCTGATTATTAACATTGTAATGCTCAGGTAAAGTTTTGCATCACAATATGATAAAATTGTGTGAGACTTGTGAAATGTGCCATAGGAGAATTTTGAATGCCAAGTGTGTTGATGTTGCGTGCGGTAGTTTAATATGATAGTTAGAGTTTAGTGATCATAACCTTGCGCACGATTCGGGAATGCAACTATGGTTGCGTGGATCATGTTGTTGAAATTTGCGAAATGTAGGGCAGACTTTATTGTAACTCGCACAGCCAATCCTACACTCTTGTTGCACAGCCTATCCCATGTCTTTATCAGTCAGCAAAGTTTAGCATTTGCAGCCAGAGTGTGTAGTGTAATGTCGTAAATGTGCTCGGTATGCGTGGCACCCATACATCATTAAATAAGCTCACCCTTACGGTCCTAATATTGTGGCTTTTATTGACGTAGGAGACCAGTGAACGGTTTATGATACGCTTGGGCTATTCAGAAAGTAAGTTCCGATTGATCGAAACCACTTTGAAAATCAGAAATATATCACCTGCGACACTTAGCTACAGCTTCCAGTCACTCGGACTTAGACATTTGTCGTAGCGTTGTACCAGGCTTCCCAATATCCTCGCCATAGAAAGCAGCCGCCTATGCTTCCCGCCAATTCTCTACGCTCATCTCTAGCTCGCTGTCTGTGCGAAAATGTTGTCTTCATATCCAGTAGTTAATGTGAGCAGAGATGAAACACGGAGGGAGCCAGTTGTGGGTTGCAGTGCGAGTGATTAAATACTTCCCATAGGAAACGCTGCAAGAGCACTTCCATTGCTCCTGCAGACTGCGACCTACAGTTGTAACAAGATAGGAACCGTATGACAGGTCTGTAATGTGGGCTGCATAGCATCGGGCGGAGTCTCTCACCAGGACCTCACACCAGGAGGGGGACACTGTTTTCTATACATCTCCATGTGCTCACCATGCGCTCAGAACTGAATAGAGCGAAGTGATGTAACCGACAGACATACTAGAGACACTGGCGAACACAAATGTGTAAAGCTTTAATAGATTTTATCAGTGGTTTCCATTCCTTGACCGATCGGAACATCCCTCGTATTTTATGGTGTTATTATCAGTTTTTCTTTATTATTATGATCGCTATGTAATTTGATTTGTGAAGGATCCTTTTTAATAGCTTTCTTACCAAACGTACTATTTGAATGGTCATGTGACATTGAACTTCGACGATGTAAAAACCTGATTTTCTTACTGAGTCAGATCTCGTGTTGATTAGATACCATTTCCCTATGCGCCACCTTAAAATCATTCTGAGATTCGGTAAAAGGATAGAAAGAATTAACATTTTTGAACTTTAATTTTGCGTAGTATCTGAGATAATGAATGAAGCATATCATTGACAAATCGTGTGTGAACTTCCCTGTGTATCGGCTGTAGTGGGACTTGTTGATAGCGGGCTAGCGTCATCCGGTGGGTTGAATCAATAATCTGAGTAGTGTAAGATACTGTAACAAATCTGATAGAATACTCAAATCCGGGCTAAATAACTTGTACAATAATGCCTAATGTCAAATCACGAGATTCCATAATAACATACATCAGCCAATAAAAGATAGGAGGAAGTAGAGGGAAGGCTACAACAGTACCCGTAGATGGGAGAGGGTACACTACCAGTGGCAGAGAAACAGAGAGGAACAGTAATGATGGGAGAGAGAGAAAGTGGCAATGAAATAGAGAGAAAGGTGGAAGAAGATAATAGCATTGGAAGCTAAATTGAGAGGAGACTGTGTACATAAAAAATACATACGAGATCATACTAATGCTTGGAGAGTCTGGACCCTCCAATACAGGAAAGCTTTATCACATGGTTACAGGGAAGGGCGTATTTTGGACCGAAATTTTAAACTCATGGGTATGGGAGGGGCGGGGAGGGGGGGGGGGGGGAGTTTGATCCCGCCGCAGAATTATTAAACTGTCGATGCAGGGTGGAGACAATGGCCGTGACAAAGAAACACGAAAGGAGACACTGTGAACAGGAGACGATGGCAGTGTGGTATATTGTAAATCACCGGAAGGAAAAGGATACAGTGGTAGACAGACCTATATAGAGAGTGCCACGATACGACACACAGTGGTGTGTATGAAGGCTTAACTACAAACAGATTTAGAATGTTTTGTGTTAAAAGAGCATGAAAAAATTTTTGGTGAAACGACGCATGTCTTCTTGGACGTTGGACCAGGGCTTGTTGGAGAACTGCCTCGAATTCTTCAAGGTCTGATTGATTTCAAGAAGACAGGAGTCACGTGACCTCTGCTAAGCGCATTGCGTGCAGTGGCTCTACGTTATGTAGTCAACAGGAGAGGATGAAAGGCGAGTTTTCCGCTGCATTTAAATAACCAGAATATAACGGCTAAAGAAGATAAGCCAGAAAGAAAATCCCGATCCTCCTACAAAGGAGGTTGAGGAAATGGCTGGTATTCTCGGAATATGCTCACTACCCCTAGCACCACAAGGAGCCTCGGAAACAGGATGGTCTGAAAGGTCAATGACAAAAATATTAAAAAAGAACAAATGAAAATGGATCAACAGACATCTCAAAGTAGCAACATGGAATGTCATAAGAAGTTACCAAAAAGAGGTAGAACTAGCAAATACACCAAAAGACAAGAATTTAGATGCTGGAGTAATCACAGAAGGGCAAATGAGAAGGAGAAGTAATAAACATATAGGCGATTACATTATGTTCTGTAGCGGAGTCAAACAAAATGAAAGAGCGAGCAAGAGATGAGAAAAAGAGATCCAAGACTGCTCATATATAAGCGAAAGAATACTCTTAGTCAGGCTGAAACTGAGAGGAGGCAACGCCATATGCATCAAAAGAAGGATAACAAGATGAATCTAGAACCTTCTGTGATGAACTGTAGAAGATCCTGAATCAGTATACTACTACTTATCAGATTATTATGGAGGCTGATTTCAGTACCAAAATAGGAAATACCCCAGTAATGAATATTATAGCTGCTTTTGGAGAACTCGAATGTAATGAAAATGGAAAAATACTAAGATATTTTACCACTTACGATAATCTAAACGTAACATACTTACTTTTTAAAAACAGATATGTACAAGCGTACTTGGGTGATTAGGGGTCTTAGATCAATAACTGACTACATTTTAGTGAACGATATGCTAATGGGTAACGTAAGGGATACAACAGTTCACAGAGGACCATATATAAAATCAGATCATTTTCTACTAATCTCCAGACTAGATATTTTAGCGAAATGGAAGAAAATGACAAAACAAATAGGTAATCAACAAGATCAAAGCTTTTATAAAGTATACCTGCTGGAAGAGGACAGCGTCAAACACGTTTACCAAAGCAGATTGAATAAAGAGCTTCGAAACCTACAAACCGAAGATAATGTAGAAGAAGACTGGCAAAATCTAAGAAACGTGATATTTGAAGTAGCAAGTTCTCAGTAAAAAGAAAAAAAGTAAGGAAAGGAAAGGACCTAAAAGTTGGGAATGGTCCTATAAGAAAAGCTGTTAAAGAAAAACAGTATTCACAGATAAAATACTTAAGCAACCCAACAACTGAAAAGATGTAATCTTATAACGAGAGAAGAAATATTGGTAAAAGTCTAGTAAGTAATGCACACCAAGATCATTGGGATAGATTTGTTTGTAATATCGAGAATGATGTTCACGGGAGAAGCTAATGGTCTATAAAATTTTAAAAACTTTGAACACAACAGAAAAAGAGAAGATACAAAGAAACCGTTTTGAAGAAGAACTGTGGGAAGATTACTACAAAGCGTTATAGTATGGTGACATAGCGCAAGAAACAGATTTTGAAGCAATAGATGACAAAGGATTAGATGAAAATCAGCTCGAATAAGTAAAATTTGCCTTAACATCACTGAAGAACAGAAAAGCGACAGGTAGGGATGGTATTAATGCTGAACTGTTAAAATACGGAGAAATGATACTACATCTAACACTGTTACATCTATTAAGAGGATGTTGGAACAGCTAATGTAGTCTCCAATGAGTGGAGGATCGCTAGAGTGATATCAATTTTTAAAAACCGGCCAAAAGCCTATGCAACAGCTACAGAGTAATATGTTTACTGGACGCAGCATACAATATGAATGCGAAGAACTGAAACACAAGACTTAAAAATATAACCGAAGAAGTACTGCATGAGGAACAAATGGGTTTTAGGAAAGGACGCTCTGCGATAGATGTCGTTTTTATTTTACATAAGATAATACGAAAACGCAAAGAACATAATAAAGAAACACACATTGCTTTTATCGGTTTTAAAACGAAGCTTTCGACAATTTTAATAGGCAGGAACTTTGAAAGTTAATGATGAATCTGGGATATCCAAAACATCTAACAAATGAGATAAAAAGTGTGCATCAGACCACGAATATAACTCTAGGTTTCAACTGAAAAAGAGTCCTACAATGGTGGCTGTATATCCCCAACTTTATTTAAAACTTACAAGCATGAAAAAATGCATATATGTAAAACAGAATTTCAAAAAGTTATATACCTAGACTGGGCGACTCTTTTAAATGACTTAATACGTGCCGCCAGTGCAGTGATCCTAGCAGATAACAAAAAGGACCTTGAAAACGGAATTTACTTACTGAAACAAATAAATGCGAAATTTGAAATGGAGATATCAACGGAAAAATCTGAGTTAATAGCCTTCCTGGGGAAAGAACATATTCGACTTTCGAGCAAGTAATCAACTTCAGTTACCTTCGATGTGAAGTGACATACGGATACAGAAAAGATATAGGAATTAAGCTTGGCAAATTTAGCCGGATATGTGGAACAGTTAACAGAAACTTCGAAGAAGTTTTGTTTTATGTAGACAACCGTGGTACTGTTCATTCCTCTACAACAGTGAAATGTTCCAAGTATATAAATAAACTGATTGAACCATCTGCCAGAAGCCATACAAATACCAATAACAAGAACAAATAAGAAAAGGCAGTACACCCAACGGCGCTCAGAAGTTTCCGAGGGTCGGCCTGGAATTCAGACACTGACGCTTGCTTAGGTGAGACAGGCAGTCGGCCCAACCATTCTCGATAAGACGACAACCCAACCGACAGACATCAGCGGACCCACCGAAAAGATAACTTCCACTCCACTCGACCAGCACACAACAGTGAGTTGAATGGAACAACGTAAAAGGTATTGGCGCTCACAACCAATTATAAATTAAATTGTGAAACTACACACACCGTGCTGGACAGCGACAACACGATGAGGAAAATAGACTGCCTGAATTTACGTCAATGGCCAGGGCAGGTAACCGGAACGTTAACGGCTACAAGGCAAGAGATTCCGCTGGAGTACTTCAAAACAACCAAGTACAGTTAGACTTCTCCAGAGGGTGGCTAAAACTTGCCAACTTGAAACACACGTTGTTGCTCGCAGGATAGTCCCAACAGCAGACAACGAAATCCCAACGACACAATGTGAACAGTCTTGACTTGCTGGCAGAATAAGTCAAAACTCAACAAGTGTCCACGGTTGGTGAGCCACGGACCTCATAGCAATGGGAACGGCACCACACTCTCCGACCATGCGTGGACGCCGCCAGCGGCGTCGGCCAAACTACGCGCCGCCGAGATATCCTCGCTGCTCCACACCAACCGACCAACTCCCCATGCCTAGAAACGGTGAAGGGACCAAATATACCTCGGCCGATGAGACGACGAACCAAACGACCAACCAACGGTCGTCCCGTTCCAATCTGCCTACGTCGGACAGTTCATGTGTGTCACCAGCGATCGGCGAGCACTGGCTGTCGGCTCCTTACCGGCGCTCCGTCCCGACTTCACAGCTGGTGGTCCGTCTCCAACCGACTCGCAGACACTCGACCACCCTGAAATACTATCGATCGCTCCAGCGATGGTACAACAGTCCACTTATCGATACGCGCTGCTGCTTCCGCCCACGGACATGTAAGGCAGGAAGTTAGTGATGCCACTAAATGGAATAAGAAAACGAGGTGTCAGAATCGTAATATAAGACGACAAACAATAACTGGCGTGAACACGAGCCGTGTACCAATCAAAGGGCATGGCCGATTTCCTTCCCCATTCTTCCCACAGCCGAGCTTGTGCTCCATCCGTTATTATCACGTAGTCAATGGTCGTTACACACTAATCTTCTTCTCCTCCCTCTACCCATCCCACCCCGCTCTATATCCATCTCACCGTCTTCCTCTCTCCATCCAGCTCTTCCTATTCCCTGTTTCTGTCCATAATATCCTTTTCCCCTTTTTGTCCATCTCTTCCCTTTCCGTCCATTTTTCCCCTTCGCGTCTCTTTCTCCATCTTCTCCTCTCCGTATCTATGTCCTTCTCCTCCTTCCCCCTCTCTGTCAGTCCGTCTCATGCTACTCCCTTCTCTCTTCACGTTATCACACTTACCCAAGTAGAAGGTTGCTGGATCTAAACAACACACAACTTTTTTTCCAGAAAGCAGGTTGGATGTGTACCAAGTATGACTGTAATCGATTCAGGGGTTTCGAAGGAGCCTTTTATTTGTTACGTTGCCCGCACATTACACAATATATGTATTTGATGTATTTCACAGATATTTGTACACGAACTTAAAAATTGTATCTCTAGCGAACTTCGCGTTAATCTTTCCTTTCCACACAATTCATTGTTTACGACATATTATCTGAACCATGTGTCGTATAATGATATACTATTTTGGATACAAGAAACTGTGTATACTATCTGTGAAATCTACTGCGAAAAAAAGTAAGTAGCAAACAAGTAATAAATTTGAACATCTTGCGTTATGTGACAATTTTTCACACATCTCAGTGTTTATATCGTATCTCTTCATCTATGTGTCGTACTATGATATATAGCTTTGAAAGCACATTCAGTGGTATATGTGAATTTTGTCTGCAAAGTGAGTCGCAAATAAATTTAGTAATAAGGAAGTAAGAAATCAAAACGTCATGCCTGATGCTGCAGGTTTACTGCATAAATATTACACATTTTTGTACTACGTATTGCTTCCTGAAGATTCGTGTACCAAGCTCATTTCCAAGATTTCCAGGTGGTACAGACTAGACAAAAACTGCGCTTACTTGTGTCGTACACTAACTTCACGTTATTGATGATATCCTGCCACGAGAAACGTTTGTATCCGTGGAAATATAACACTAGCAGTTTTGGCACTGTTTGTTACGAAAAGCGCGGAAGCCAGTAAAACACGTTGCTATACAGAGAGAAACAACGAGGCGTAATAACGTTAAGTTGCTACCGGACTGTATTAGCGTAGGGCGAATGATACTTACTTTGTATCTGAGAGAGCCTGAGCTATGCACTCTCGAGCACTGGCGGCTGGCTTTGGCTGAGAACTGTACGGACGCTGAACACGCTCTGCAGCGAGCTGTGGGAGCTGAGTGGTAGCAGGCAGTTAAGGCTACCCAGCGAATAAAGTTTTTATAGATATCCCTGCAAGGTGGTACCATCGGTGCAACAACAGCTCAGCCTCGGGTCTGTAACTATGTAGACGAAGGTGAAATGTACGTCGTTATGGCACCCAGATGGTAGCTCTTTACGGTAAGTGTGTGTTGATGTGTGTTTGGTTAAAAGGTTCGATACCACGACGGATAATACTTAATACTGCGACCATGGCTATATAGACAAAGTGGTACATCACATATTTCATTGGTCAAAAGGCCCTCCCATATCATCGGCACCTCATCGAAACCTCACCATATTTCATGGAAGTCTATGAATTACTTGCGTTAATTCCTCCTTCGTAGTTAAGTCTGTCGCTCAACGCCACTGCAAGGGGCACGCTGAACGTTTTCTTAATTGTAGCCAGTCTCACGGTTGATCACTGTGTCACACGAGTGCGTGCTCCTCATTTAACACACGCTAAATGTGTGATACGTGAACAATTGTTCTTGAAGTCTATTTTCATTTCACGTTTGTTAAACATCCTTCTCAGATACAGTTTGTCGGCCGATGTGCCCGATTGGTTCTAGGCGCTTCAGTCTGGAAGTGCGAGACCGCAACGGTCGCAGGTTCGAATCCTGGACTCGGGTATGGACGTGTGTGTTGTCCTTCGGTTAGTTAGGTTTAAGTAGTTCTAAGTTCTAGGGGACTGATGACCTCAGATGTTGACTCCCATAGTGCTCAGAGCCATTTGAACCATCAGATACAGTTTTCCTGACATGTCTTTTTGCGAATGAGTAAACTTCTACATGATTTACATAAAGAAATGACAACATGCTCCTTATAACAACACATAAATGTCATTTCAATATTGGCTGACACGCGAGGTCCAGTTAGCAAGCAAAGAAGTATTAAAGTATCAAGACGTAGGTAAAGTAAGGTAAGGTAAAGTAAGAAAGTAAAGTAATAAAGTCTAAAGAAGTAAATAAGTCTAACTTACATACAGATTTGTACATTAATTTGTCACATCACCTTCTATGTTTGCATAACAATAATTAAGTACACGTGAATAACAAATAAAAGGTCGTTTTCGCCGAAAAGTTTCTAGATGAATGACAAGTTATTTCATATTAATTCTCATCCTTAGTATTTAATCTATGTTTACGTCTTTTGATCATGATCTAGTACTCCCTTCAAATTTTTAAATTGTGACGTAGCATTTGTTTACATGAATAATGTGCAAAACATGTTACACATGTCAGGACTGAAAAACCAATATACATATATGCAATTTAATGATACGCATGAACTACTACCATCGCTTCATTTAATTCTACCGTTTGTAATTCCAGATTTCTAACGAAAGTAACAGAGAACTCTCAATGTTCTAAGACATACAAGCATAACTACGCTTAGCAACTCCTCTTTTAATGCTACCAAGAGTTAGTCTACGAATCTGCAGGAAGCTGTGATAGAGAATGGAAAGAAGCATTTATCATCTACTGCTGAAATCCATCGTTTACACATCACAAAATAATAGAGCAAACTCTTTGTGAACGCTTCTTTGTGTTTTTCGACAGCGCAAGACATGAAATTTTGACATCATTGTCTCATGCAAGTTTATTACTGTCATTTACTTAAAAGTACCTTTAATAACAGTACTTTAGTGTACTTAATTCATATTATTTTCTGCGGTTTATAGCTTCCACGTACTATGATATTTATGTGTATTACTTGTGTAAATACTTTCCTACGAAAGTTTCGTCAAAGGAAATATTCGTGGAAGGACATTCAGACACGTCGTGATAATGTGTAATTGTCTCTTCGACACTTGTATTCGGCGTTCATATTTGTTACTGGCATTCCTCAGTAGTACAGGACCTCGATTTCATTTCACAACATTGTGCGTACTATAAATTCTCTATTTCACACATGACATTCAAAGTATCACAGTGATACACACATTCGCACTTAAATAATTACTGATATTGCGGGTTTTTAGTTCATTATTTTTCTGAGACACTCAGAATTCAATCCTTTTTTGTGAGAGCGCAAATATTAACAGCATGCCTATCGCTTCGACTTACCTTTTCCGTCTCTTCCATATTCGTACAATGAGTGCGCATGAAACTAACAGGTACCTTCCTAGATAAGTTACAGTGTCATTACCCTCTCTTGTAGTTTTCGTAGCATGAGCATATATCAAGAACTATCCATTCCTTCACACTACATGCAGAGTTCCTATGCTAGAGTTCTTAGTTTATTTTGTATGTGGCCATAGAACTGACTTTTGTGTTTGTGTTGTAAATAATACCCTTGTGTGCAGACGTCTTCCTATAGTTTGTTTATTTTCTTTTCTTCCATGTAATTATTTCTTGTTTTAGTTACCTTTCCTTATAATAATGTTGTTCTTATGGTATAGATCTCGGTATTTGTTATATAAATCAGTTTATATTCATAATCTTTCAGGTATGTTTTACTTGGTGTACTAATATTAATATTAGCTGAAAGTCTGGCGTGTTTGACTCGTTTTATCTTTGTGCATGGATGGTGGTCACTGTTACATGGTAAAAATTTCTACAACGCTTGCGTCGCAGTGCTACATTAGTAATTTTTCCCCACCACGTTTATCAGTTTTCCTTTGGATGGTGTATGAATTTTAGTAGTGAACGCACATCATGACCATGAAATTCAGCTTCTTACAGATTTTCGCAATTTTTTTTTTTTTGTCAGTGAACAAAACCATAATATATAATGACATATCTTATTTCTATTTACAAACATATGTAAAAAGGCGCAGTCGTTAGATCGGTTACTGCTGCTACAATGACAAGATTTAAGTGAGTTTGAGCGTGGTGTTACAGTAGGCGTACGAGCAATGTGAAACAGCATCTCCGAACCAGCTATCAAGTGGGAATTTTCCTGTAAGACCATTTCACGAATGTATCATGAATATCAGAAATCCGTTAAAACATCAGATCTCCGACGTCGCTGCGGCCGAAAAAAGATACTGTTAGAACGTGACCAATGACGACTGAAGAGAATCATTCAGCGAGACGAAGGTGCAATCCTTCCCCAAAATTCTACAGATTTCAGTGTTGTGAGATCAAGAAGTGTCATATGGGATATTGGAGCCGTAGACCCACACGTGAACCCTGGATGACTGCACGACACAAAGCTTGACGCCTGGCCTGGGGCCGTCAACACCGACATTGGACTGTTGATTACTGGAAACATGTTATCTGGTCGGACGAGTCCGGTTTCGAATTGTATCGAGCGGATGGACGCTCACGGCTATAGAGAGAACGTCATAACTCCATGGAGTCTGCATGTCAGTAGAGGGCTGTTCAAGCTGGTGGAGACTCTGTAATAGTGTAGGGCGTGTTCAGTTGGAGTGATGGTGGACCCCTGATACGTCGAGATATGACTCTGACAGCTGACACGTACATAAGCATGTTGTCTGATCACCCGCCTCCATTCATGTCCATTGTGCATTCCGACGGAGTTGGGCAATTCCAACAGGACAATGCGGTACCGCACATGTCCATAATTGCTACATAGTGGCTCCAGAAACTCTCTTATGAGTTTAAACGCCTCCGGTGGCCACCAAGCTCCCCAGACATGTACCTTATTGAGCATATCTGGGATGCCTTGCAGTGTGCTGTTCAGAAGAGTTCTCCACCCGTTCGTACTCTTACGGATTTAAGGACAGCCCTGAGGATTCACTACGCTCCAGCACTACCTCTGACATTAGTCGAGTCCATTCCACGTCATGTTACGGCACTTCTACGTGCTCGCGGGGCCCTACGCTATATGAGGCAGGTGTACCTGTTTCTTTGGACGTACAGTGTAAAACTAAATTAACATGTTTCGTAATTTATAGTGAAATATTTCCATTACACTTAAGCAAAACAGCTTCATGAGTTGGTTTAACCTTCTTTCGAACCCATGATGATGACGATGAGGTTCCACACTCCGAGAAGCGTAGGGGGCAACGCGGGAAACCCACACCCCCGTACTAGGCTAGGTCCTAGCGGTGATGGTTTGCCATTGCCTTCCTTCGACCGTAATGGGGATGAATGATGATGATGAAGACGACACAACAACACCCAGTCATCCCGAGGCAGGGAAAATCCCTGACCCTACCGGGAATCGAACCCGAGACCAGGTGCGCCGGCAGCGAGAACGCTACCGCAAGACCACGAGCTGCGGACTGTCAAACCCATACAATACACGAATTCCTTTAGATTTCTGTAAGGGGAAAGGCATTTGTCCTCTCTAACTGCTCGATATAGTCCTGGATGAGGGACTCGTGTAATTACAAATGAACCACTGTCCAAGATTTGCCATTTGTGACTGAGTTTTCCTTCTTTGGTAGACTTTGGGTGCATTACCAGAAATATTTTGGTCCTAAGAGGAACCGTACTGTGCACCCTAATCTTTTCTCGTAAGATTTCTTGTGTGATTGCATTTGTCGATGCACCAGTAGAATGTGCATATCTAACTCAGCTATCCTGGAAAAGCGCTGTGCAGACTCCCTTTCATTACCTTCCAAATTGTAAACGTTTTCCTGACACAAGTTCACCTTGATAACTACTTCTTTGCCATATCTCAGAAAACAATTAGGAATTAATTGTACTCCCTCATCTGCCTATCGGGAAGTGTTTTTATTTTCTGTATTAGTCAGGAGGGGATGTGGGGTAATATCTTCATTCTGGATAACCTCCACTATATGCACAGTGTGGTCTTGACTTCTCCAGCTTGTGTCTTCCGATGCCAGTGAAACTAATTTCCTTTGACCTTGACCTTCTCCTCCCAGCACATAATTGCATAATTGTAGTTCTGCTGGTTGTAGCTACCAGTAGGGGGGGGGGGGGGGTGGCTGGCCGTCTACCGGTGGTCTACTTTTGTCAATTATTATATTGGTTATTTTCACCGACCAGAGACGCATTTTCAATGTGTTGTCCGAATCCCCTTCATTCTGTATACGCTGGTCCGTTGTAATTAGGATTTTGGTTTCCTTTAAAACCTCGTTTGTGCCCTTGGTTTCCCGAGTTACCATAGTTACCTCAGGAGTGATTACTATTACGTGGTTGGTACGGGTGCCCACCGTGTTGGTTGCTTCGCCGTTACTACTTTGAGGGGCATTATTTCGCGTATGTTCACTTTGCACATTATTGTTCTGGAACTGCAACTGCCCCTCTTCATAAATCAGGTCAATCCAATCTAGAACGGATAAAAAAGTATTCCTCGTCATTCTCGGGTTTTGGGTGAGAGACTGGTTTAGTTTAGGTATTTTCCAAAATAGGTCTGTAGCACCTACGATTACTATTGAATGGTATTGGGTTAATTAACTCTCGTCTTAGCCTGTCTTGGACTGCTGTGGACCAGATTTTGTCCAAAGAAGACTCTCTCAGACTGTTCATGACACCGCTCGGTCATATAGATTGCCCACAATGGCGCATTTCCTTGGGTGTACCCCACAACGAATCTGATCTTCTGTGCTTCGGTTCAGTTGTGTGGTAAGACGTTACGGAAAACTCTGATGAATACCACGGGGTGCGTTTCCTTACCATCTGTAGTACAAATTGGAAACTGCCTAAACCGTGGCAGCCCTTCTTCGGCTAGGAGAGTAGAAGGGCAGGATGTGCTGTCTGCTACTGCCATTGCATTGTCTGGCTGCGTACGGGTTTGCTCCATGTACATGTATACTGGTGCAGCTGGTATTGACATTGGCAGTGACTGTTGCATTTTACACTCCCCTTCCTTTCCGCGTGAGGGAATAGTGATAAACGTCGAATTTGTTTTGCAGCTCTATCTTCTGCCAGACTGCCCTTGATTGCTAGCAATGAATGGCTGCTTTGTGATATCAATACCATTAGTTAAATTATTCCGCAATTATTCTTCCATTGCCTTTAAACCTGATTCAGCACTGACAATTAATTCATTTCTTTCTCCTTGATCCCTTAGATCCCTTCCACATAGGTCTTGTGTTCTTGCAACGCCTTCTGTCTAGCGTCTTACTCTTATCTAGTCATCCTGATTCGGCTCTCTCCATTAACTTCTTTACATCGTTATTAATTCTTTCTTGGGTTTTCTTTACGAACTTGTTGCTCAATTTTCAATTATTGAATTCTACAGAGAGTCCCTGTAGTTCCTCAGGCAAATTTTTACGTATGCTTTGCAACTCGTTAATGGTATCTTGCATTTCCTCTACACTTTTATTAATTTATAATTGAGTCCGTTTGTCGGTCATGTTCTTCAGCTTACCTGCTATTTCCACCTGTACCTTGTCAGTACCGATACCTTTTTCTCTAGCATATTTCGTGAGATAGATCTGTGGATAACTCCACCATTCGTTCCTTTCCGTTTTCCGACAACTTACATGTTAAATCATTTGACAGGTCGGTACGCCAGTTTTTACCTAGATCCTCATATTTTTATATTTGTTCATTTGAAGATTCCTCAAATCTTTGTGTCACATGATTCCTAAAATCATCTGTCGTCTGACTCTCCGACATTTTCACGTTCACTGTCCTTTGTCGTCACTTTAGTTGCGGTGACATTTTGTGCTTTACATTAAGTTTCTGTCCTGGTGATTTACTAACTGCAAAATATTAAAATGAATATCTTTTTCTTCATTTTATTGGGAAATTTTTTTCGTGTGGTCTGTTACGAACATATACTGAAACTAATTGTTGTCACACTTACGCTCATTCAGAATTCTGAGCCAAAAATGGACTTTTAATAAATACACTATTTTACTACAATTTAACATGCTCCAACTTTGGGATGGGAGCGGAGAGGTACTATTATTACTATTAGATACTAATGAGGCACTACCAAGCACAGCCGAGAAATCTACAAACTACAATTTTTCTGCCCTCTTGATGGGTTTCACAACTTGTATCTCTTGTAATTTCCTGACAAATCTTATTCTCCGTCCATGTTTACCCTTCTTTCGTGGTCCTTTATCTATTTTTCACTTGGCAACAAAGAAAATAAAAGTTAATTAAAACCTCGGCAAATTTTTAGAACATGTTTTATACATTTTAATTACTTCAGTCATCTATACCTGTCACTGTGCCGTCCTTTCTAGGGTCGCCAGTTACAGTAGTTATTAATGCACCGGATATGCAAGGGAGGGCGAATAATTTGAGTTATTTCGAGGTGTGAGGTCGGAGGATACTTTCGTCAACCACAATTCACGCATCTAATTTCGTATATCTATAGTCTCTCGCTACGATAACCACTGAAACAGTCTAATTGATTAGTGTAACAGGATGTTATTTTCCTCCTCTATCTTGAAGAGAAGGAAACATAGTCCCTTACCGTGGTAAAGAATGGAGTACAAAAAAATATCATAAATGAGGTTGCATTGCTTCCAGGTATAGCTTCCAGGATGAAGAGTTTAGAAATGAAAGAAACTGTCTCTCTATCCAGAAGATATATTGTAAAAAAAAAGCTTTTACACAACTAAACATAGCTTACGCAAGTAACACGTCCGTCAGAATCACGAACGGGAAAAGCGAGATATTTGAAAGGTGACAAATTTGATATCGTCTTAAAGAAAGACAAGAATGGTCATTTTTCCTTTCGTACGTGTCTCTTGAGAAAGAAAACTGGCGTTCTACGGATCGGAGCATGGAATGTCAGATCCCTTAATCGGGCAGGTAGGTTAGATAATTTAAAAAGGGAAATGGATAGGATAAAGTTAGATATAGTGGGAATTAGTGAAGTTCGGTGGCAGGAGGAACAAGACTTCTGGTCAGGTGAATACAGGGTTATAAATACAAAATCAAATAGGTGTAATGCTGGAGTAGGTTTAATAATGAATAAAAAAATAGGTGTACGGATAAGCTACTACAAACAGCATAGTTAACGCATTATTGTGGCCAAGATAGACACGAAGCCCACGCCTACTACACTAGTACGGGTTTGTATGCCAACTAGCTCTGCAGATGACAAAGAAATTGATGAAATATATGATGAGTCTCAGGACTGAAGACCACAACAACACCAACGTCTCTCTTTTTCGCGGCCGTATGTTTATGTTGTATCTTTGCCCCGCACAGTGTTCCAGTACTTACTAAATGACATATACTTATGGGTAAACCAGAATATGATCTATCACAAGAAACAATTAAAAACCTATTCAAAGAAGACTAATCGGTGCAATGACACACATCTGTGATAGCATGTTTCAGATTAAAAATTTTAAAAGACAAGGCAAACGATTATTATATTCAGATGTAACTTTCTTTACCTTCTGTATGGATGTGTAGATGCATCGAGTGACTTTCTAAATACATTTCTTCTCTCCTTTCACGGCCCGTGATGCAGTTCTGCATAGCACTACACTCGAAACATAAAATTTATGAAATATTTTTCTCAGCCCCGTTGTACACTACTGGCCATTAAAATTGCTACACCACGAATATGACGTGCTACGGACGCGAAATTTAACCAACAGGAAGAAGATGCTGTGATATGCAACCGATTTCTCATACACAAACAACAGTTGACCGGCTTTGCCTGGTGAAACGTTGCTGTGATGCCTCGTTTAAGGAGAAGAAATGCGTACCATCACGTTTCCGACTTTAATAAAGGTCGGATTGCAGCCTATCGCGTTTGCGGTTTATCGTATCGCGACATTACTGCTCGCGTTGGTCGAGATCCAGTGACTATTAGAATATGGAGTCGGTGGTTTCAGGAGGGTAATACAGAACGCCGTGCTGGATCCCAACGGCCTCGTATCACTAGCACTCGAGATGATAGGCATCTTCTCTGCATGGCTGGAACGGATCGTACACCCACGTCTCGATACCTGAGTCAACAGATGGGAACGTTTGCAGGACAACAACCATCTGCACGCATTGTTCGATGATGTTTGCAGCAGCATGGACTATCAGCTCGGAGACCACGGCTGTGGCTACCCTTGACACTGTATCACAGAGAGGAGCGCCTGGGATGGTTTACTCAACGACGAACCTGGGTGTAGGAATGAGAAAACGTAATTTTTTCGGATGAATCCATGTTCTGTTTACAGCATAATGATGGTCGCATCCGTGTTTGGCGACACCGCAGTTAACGCACATTGGAAGCGTGTATTTGTCATCGCCATACTGGCGTATCACCTTGCGTGATGGTATGGGGTGCCATTGGGTACACGTCTCGGTCCACCTCTTGTTCGAATTGACGGAACTTTGAACAGTGGACGTTACGACCCGTGGCTCTACCCTTCATTCGATCCCTGCGAAACCCTACATACCAGCAAGATAATGCACCACCGCATGTTGCAGGTCCGGTACGGGCCTTTCTGAATACAGGAAATGTTCGACTGCTGCCCTGACCAGCACATTCTCCAGATCTCGCACCAATGGAAAACGTCTGGTCAATGGTGACCGAGCAACTGGCTCGTCACAATACGTCAGCCACTACTTTTGATGAACTGCGGTATCGTGTTCAAGCTGCATGGCAGCTGTACCTGTACACGCTATTCAAGCTCTGCTTGACTCAATGCCTAGGCGTATCAAGTCCGTTGTTACGGCCAGAGGTGGTTGTCAATTTTCTCAAATGATTAATTTCGCATAGACATTATAGAGACCCCCAATCGCATCATTAATAGCAATCGTCTTCGTCACTGCTCGAACGCATGGTCTGAGTAATGCTTACACTGTACACATCGAGGATATCGGAAAACTTGGAATTCGTTATAAAGCGAGATCGATGTATTTAGTAAACATGAACATTCACCTGCAAATAGACTGACAGGCAGACCACTTCGTGCAGCATCCCAGGGAAGGTGAAAATACGTGAGGAGCTGAGAATTTGAGCGTATCTGAATATCTGGGCCGTTGACGTAGTCTTGGCCTCTTATAAAATTAATAAGCTCTCGAGATCCTATATATAGATGCCAGCATAGGTACTACTTTTCATTACCAGTCGCAAACTGGATAGCACAAAACTGGTCCCCAGCCTTATAACTGCTCTGAAAACTAGTAAAACGTTCTTAAATTCGTACCCTAAGACGGTCCTGCGCACAAGAAATTTTATTGGTTTGCGACCGAACCGCCGAATCTTTCCATCAGTAAATGGGGTATGTTCTCAAGTGACTCCGTTGTTTTAACCCCTCCACTGACAGAATGACCCGCTTCCTACTTCCGTATGTATAAAGCCAATACGGACTTGTAGCTGTCACGCCTTTGCGCTTACTGCTACGTATTTTAACCGTAAATAGCTCAGCCCTAATGTTAAGAGTTAGTAGTGAATTCTGGCGTTATTAATCTTTGAAGACAGCACAGCTGCCACAAGCTCAGCTCACTTTTACTCCACTCCTACCCTCGCCATTACACCACATTAACTAGGTGCTACATAGACCTTGCTAAATTCACTTGCGTATACATTTCTGACCGTTACTCGCCAGTATTTACCTATTGGATTAGTACACTCCTAACCGGACTATTTCTCAAAGAGCTGTGATGATTGAACGGGTTCGATCCACGGCCTACAGTGCCCTACAGTTCACACGGTAACACTGCCTACCTGACCCACTTAACTTGGTAGTGAGCTTATGTATCCAATCACCACTGCTAGCAGCAGTAGATAATCCTATCAGCACGACGAGAGCAGCAGACTTACCGTCGAATCCTCCTGAAAATACTTATAACTACGGTCGCCAGCTCTGAAGGAGCAAAAGAATAAATCAATTTTTTGGCTCGTTTCAAAGTGAAACGGCTTGAGTTGAATTTTAAACTTAATTCTGAATATTACTATTTCTGATCATTCTAGGTGATTCTACAAAGCAAATACTCTCTCAATTTCTGTGAGTTGGCTTGGTAATTACCACCAAGACAATTTAAGCAACTTATGTTAACAAACTTCTACCCTTCAACTTATTTAATGATTTTGGGATACTACTCTTGGACAATTGCTATAGAATTAGTTAAGTGACTTTACTTGAAAGGTTATTCAGAAAAATTTAAGTAACTATAAATAGGCGACTCATTCTGGTGTGACCATTGCTCTTTTCTACATTCTTAAACGCTAAAGTATTCTACAACCAAAAGAATTGTAAATGAAAGAGGCGATGGTGGCCTCAGTCTGATTTCACTACACTATGTTTCAGGTTACTACACTTTACAAGGAACAACATGCGTCGTAATTTTGCTCATTACTATATTCTGTCTTCTGCACTTGCACAAAAGAAAACTGGTATTCTCCTTTTACATGTATACAAAGTTCGACTTAACAATTTCAAGCAGTCTTGCCTTGGGTAGACGTGTCGGTGCTGGTGGTGATATGCATGTGGCTAACGCAGCTCTTCCTCTTCACGCCTCGTGCCCTTAATGGCGGCTGGAACTACGAGCTGTAGCACTCGTATAAGCTACTGCGCGTCCGCCATAAAATCTGGGCGCAGGAACTCTTACACTCAGCCCCAGTGGCATAGAGACGGCTTCGACAACCATTCGTCGCGTTCCACTCCACAAACGGCGACGATATTCGCCTCTTCGCTGTTGCACAATTACTTTTGCGTGAGCACAGTTACGCACGTCCGCTCACGTCAACACTCCCCAGGCCATTCCGTTGTTCAGTCCCTGTGTCTCCAGCTACCTCTAGCTACGCTCGTATCACCAAGAGTGGGGGCGTTCCCCTACCACCTTTTCACCGAAATCATTTAGTATTTAAGAATATTTATATTTATTACCCTGGAGTTCATACCAGTCATAATAATTTACTACTAGCGCTTTATAACATTAAATCATACAGTAATAGCTTATAAATACCAAGAAAAAGAATACATTTGACTCCGATATCTTATTGCATTGTCTGAGACAGCGCTAATTCCCAGTTTCGCCAATAGATGGCATCAGGGTGCACTCCCTGGCAGTCTCACACCAGCGCGCCCGTTTCCGACGCGCGGGCTCCAAATTACTGTCAGCCCACCATCATTTCAGTTCCGTTACAGGTTCCATGGGAAGCTAGTTGCATCGATCGTAAGACTTTCAGTGGAGGAACCTATTGTCATGCGACACATACAGCATCCCTGTTTTACCGAAAGTAAGCCTCTTGCGTGCCCACTTGCGTACCCATTAAATCCCACTTGCGTGACCATTAAATACCACTTGCGTGCCCATTAAGAGGGCTGAAGGGTCGTACGCAGCGTCGGTGGCCTTCGGCCGCCGCAATTACGTACCTATCATTGTCCTGCTGGTTGATTCGTTATCCATACATCTATCCTTGTCACCATGTATTCTCGTCAGTGGCTCTTCAGAGCACCACTGTCATGAATTCGAACGCCGATGACTACATTTCAGAGGTGGTTCATTTTAGTATAAGTGACCGTAGATCACCGATGGTTCGTTACGGAACAATTGTTCGGCATTTCATTTCTCATACTATTTCTGTTTATGTCTTGTACTGAAAATATATACAGAAGCGCCAAAGAAACTGGTATAGGCATGCCAATTCAAATACAGAGGTGTGTAAACAGGCAGAATACGGCGTTGCGGTTGGCAATGCCTGTATAAGGCAGTAAGAGTCTGGCGCGGTTGTTAGATAGGTTACTGCTTTTACAAAGGCAGGTTATCAAGATTTGAGTTCGAACGTGGTGCTGTAGTCGACGCACGAGCGATGGAGCACAGAATTTCCGGGGTTGTGACGAAGTGAGGATTTTCCCGTATGACCACTATACGAGTGGTACGTGAATATCAGGAATCCGGTAAAACAACAAATCTCCGACATCACTGTGGCCGGAAAAAGGTCCTCCAAGAACGGGACCAACGACGACTGTACAGAATCGTTCAACGTGACAGAACTTTAACCCTTCCACTAATTGCTGCAGATTTCAATGTTGGGCCATCATCAAGTGTCAGTGTGAGAACCATTCTAAGAAACATCATAGATATGGGCTTTCGGAACCGAAGGCCCACTCGTGTACCCTTGATGACTGCACGACACAAAGCTTTACGCCTCGCCTGGGCCCGTCAACACCGACACTGGACTGTTGATGACTGGAAACATGCTGTCTAGTCAGACGAGTCTCTTTTCAAACTGCATCGAGAGGATGGACACGTACAGATAGGGAGACAACGTCATGAATCCATGGACCCTGCATGTCAGCAGGGTACTGTTCAAGCTGGTGGAGGCTCTGTAATGGCTTGGAGTGTACGCAGTTAGAGTGATACGGGACACATGATACCTCTAGATACGAACGTAAGCATCCTGTCTGATCACCTGCATCCATTCATGTCCCGTGGGCATTCCGAGGGACTTGGAAAATTCCCGCAGGACAATGCGACACCCCAAACTTCCGGAACTGCAGCAAAGTGACTCCAGGAACACTTCCTTAGGCCACCAAATTTCCCAGGCATAAACATTATTGATCATATTTTGGAGGCCCTGCCACGTCCTGTTCAGAAGAAATCTCTTATGGACAGCCTTGCAGAATTCATGCTGTCAATTCCCTCCTGCACTACTTCAGACGTTAGTGGAGTCCGTTGCATGTCGTGTTGCGGCACTAATGCGTGCTCGCGGGGTTCCTAAGCGATATTAGGCAGGTGTATCAGTCTCTGTGGCTGTTCACAGTATCTCTTGTATGGAAAGTAACTTGTAGAATTCACTTGCAATATTTTCTGTTGACAACAGTAATGTCCACATAGTTTTCCAGCCTCGAATTAATTTCAATACTGTTCGATTCTAACACGGATTACTTTTTCCGGCATCGTTAGCTGTACATTAACACTGAAACATACACAGTAGTGTCCTCTCATCATCTTCCTAACACTATTCACTGTCGCTCCAACCATTCTCTCCTAATTTATATTATCCTATTCACTTCTTTAAATTACTTTGAATAGATGTTTGACTGTTTGGTTTCCTGGTCTGCACTTGGTTTTCCTGATCAAAACTGTTCTTCCATCATGTCTGACAGATGTTTACTTTACCTACATAGACATTTCACCTTTATGGCGATACTTAATATGGAGTTTCTTCGTTCATGAACTTTTATGACCAGTGTAATTGGTTTTCCTTTGTGTCCAAATGGACATCAAACTTCTCCCGAGCTACAGTTCCATTACTTTTAAGCGCTTTCTGCCTCTCTGCAGTAGTGTCCAGGTTCCACACACATTTAGAAGCACACTCCATGTAAAATCCTTAACATATGTATTTTTTTTCCTCTACTGAAATATTTATTAATTAAAATATTGTCTTAGTTGATTGAAAACACACCCACCGATTAAAATTCGTTTTGCAACTTCGATGGTCCATATCTGGTTTTCACTACCTAGAATGCCTCAATAACCAAAATTATGAAGACTTTTGTTTTATTTATTTGAATATTTGACAGTAATTGTTCTCGGTGTCGATTCATAAATCAGATTTTTTGAGTTAATTTTAAGTTCTAGCTTTTTTATAACTGCTAGGAGTATTACAAGTAAATTTTTGACCTGTTTGTCGTTATCAACTGTTAACGCAATAGCACCTATAGATTTTAGGCAGTGAATGGGAATGCGGTTCACATTAACTCAGCTTTAGTCCTTTCAATATTCTCGTACATTGCAAACAAAATATTTGAGTTTTACTCTTTTTTCTAATTTTGGCTATGAAATGTTCTCCATTATTTTTTTATGTTATTTTTCCTATCGTTCGAGCGTAAGCAACACAGTAATGTGGATGGTTCACTGCTGGAAATGTTGCCGATACGTATATCAAGTGTGAGTTGTCTGAACTAAATATCTTGTGGTATCAGTCTTACGCAGAAGTTTGCAAGCAGTCAAGTGGTATGCGGATCAGTCTCTGGCGTAATACTGCAGCTGAAAGTCGCAATAGCACTGACTCCTTAACAATGCGTTATAGAGTCAGCGGTGGACAGGATGGATACGTAATGTAGCGGAATGCAGCGTTTCAGCTACTCGCTACGTGATGGGAGCCTAGCTCCTGTCGTACCACATCAGACTGGAGTGAGCATAGTTGGTCCCATCTCAGTCAGTAGCAGCACTGCTTGTGTGCCACGCATGCGACGAGCGGTCTCCCCTTCAGTTATCTTTGGAATGTGTGGCTAAGCTACTGCAGCCCTCCGTCAGCCCTCACGTTTGTGGGATTCGAACTGGATCCACAGAGTCGAGGGCGTCCCGCGATGCTGTCGCCTGATACTGCAGCCAGTCTGCGTGGGTCTCTGGTTCTACTGTAGGGCCTGCACGTTCCTGTTAGCCACCAAGACCCACGTGCAGCATACGATAGCCCGGTCACCTAGCCTCGCTGCACAACGAAGCTGAAACCTTACTTGGTTTATCAAAGCCACTGTTGTTGCCATTTGCTGTTGCGCTACTGCAGCATACCGCCGTCCCACCACACGCCTCTCACTGCCTGCTAGCCACGTTCGGCTCCTGGACCGCTAACGTATGACTGCTGTATGAACAGTAACTGACAACAATAAGATGTTTCACTTAAGACATTCTTGACTCCGCACTCATCACGTTGCTGTTGAATCCAACCCACCAGCTTCCTGCAAGAATATTATCGCCGTCGGGAGTGCACATCCCGCATAGCTGGCGTCAGCAGTCACAGAACGACGCTATGCTCAACTGTTCCTGCAGTGACACTAATGAAATTGCCGTATGTTTGCAGATGATGTTTAATATTTTATCTTTTTGTGATAGTGTGTTACAGGCTTTTTCACTGTTATGAAGTTTCACAGAAAAAGAGGTTATTGTGGTGACAAAATGACTAAGTCACATTTGCATTACGATTCACCAGAGACCATGATTACCTCATACTAAAAGACTCAGAACCTACAAACGTTTGTCAGTAGAATTTAGGTTCATCCTATACACCTTCCGTCATCTATTATCCGTCTACTCATTTGTCTTCACAAGGAGTTCACCATATCACTAATCTCCTCCTCCTACATCCATTGGTAGACCCATCCCACGTCCACCGTCGAAATATTCAGTAATAGAAGATGCGTTCTCGTAAATTTTACAATTGGTCCCCGACCAAACTTCTCAATTTTAGTCGCATCGAGACATATGCCGCCATCAGTATCAGTCCCACCAAAAGCGTAAATAACCACACTTACATCATCACAATTTTTCTAAATAATTCACTAACTTTAAGAACATGGGGAGTAATTAATACAATATCAGAAGGGAAAGAGTCCATTCGGAATTGCACATTGATATTGAAATTGGACCAAAAAAGTGGTATACAATACTGCCATAAATTTTTTTGACATTTACACGATAATGCTATGCGCTAAATGTCTGAGGCACTGCGAAGTTCAGTTAAAAATATCTCTCTTACAATTTCTTTTATTCCCCAGAATCATTTAGATTGATGTCTCAGACATAATATGTGACTAATGAATTACTAATTTATACTGGAAAAAGAAAAACAGTCGTCGTTGGACAGCATATAGTCATATTTATATGTTAATGTATACACGTCTTTAATTTGTAGAAATTAAAGGAAGTACATGACCATTTTCCTTAGACAATAGCTTCATAAAAATAGCAGCTACAAACTTAAGGGAATGTTACTATGTCTGTTATATAAACGTTTACAGAAAAATAACAGATATGGTCTACAGCAGCATAGAATATTTGTGAGATCGATTTGTCACTATAATTATTTTGGTGTTCACTTGTGTTCACACAACAGTTCTCTCATTCTGCAATACAATAGCTCACAGACAACAGCAGTATGTTTCATTTACTAATGCACTTCAAAAAATTGCAATCGTTGGAATGCGTGTGCAGTAACAAAAAGAGGGACAGGTTAGCGATGCAAGCAGAATTTTGTCTGGGTACATACGGCAAACATGAATGAGCCGGACATTCCTTATGACAATGTATTAAGGTCATAGGTCTTCTGAGAACTGTACATACCACCCATGCTGTGCAAGGACAAATGCGTCCAGATAACAGGAGTGTGATACTGACATATTATGCAAATACTGATGTCCACCAAATAACGAAAACGTTAAGGCAACTATGCTAAAACAACTTTTTTGTCCAATATGTCTACTTGGCAGCACATACTTTGGGAGCCCTTCAGCTTACTCAGACCCACCATCTGCGTGCTCTGGAAAAACTGCAGGATATGTAAGTATCTGCAAGAAATGTGATCTTCCATTGCAGCTGCAACAGTGCTGTACGTGCTCAGATATGGTAGTAAAAGTCTTTCAGTGAGGTCGCAGAGTAAGGAGTTTTAGTCGCCCCTTTTCTTTGTGTTTTGAACTACATTTTGGCTGCCTGCTTGAAGTACTCTGACAGAACTCCAGGGATTACTTTTTTTACTTTCTAACCCATCAGTAATAGCAAAAACACCCACGAGAGAGCTCATTACTGCGACATGATGAGAACAGTTTATGCTCGAGAGTTTCCTCCGCTACAGAGGCCACTGGCAAGTGGCTACCCACCAATGGCCTCTTGATGCTGGTCACCATCCGACCGGTTTAGCGTGGCATGGCACATACTGGGCACATCTCTGCTCTCGCACAGGTACACAAAAACTGTGAAGCAGTTACAAATTTGATGTTGCGAATCTGAATACTAGGAATGTCGTTGTAGCAAGAGTGAAAGGTCAGAAATTTGTGACATACTGTTATCTTTCGATTTAATAGAGGGGTGAAGGCTGCAGAGACAGCTCAAAACACTTATGTCATGTGTGTCGTGTTAAAAAAGGAGTTTCTTATTTAAAAAAAGATCGTTCTGTTATGAACATTCAGGATGCCTCAATAAATGATGTATCTCATGAACTGCAATTTAGCTGCCATAGCCTTCACTGGGGTAATTGGGAGAGATGAATTTGGCAGCTCTGCGGTAGCTCTGAGGTAGCGAAGTTACAATATTAGTGGAATGCTGCATTGGCTCTTAGTTCAAATCTCGCTGGAGGCCAGCCTTTTACCTACTCCAGAGCTACAAAGAGACAGACCGAAAATCAATATGGATATCTAATGAAAATGTCACTATCATAAGCCTTCTCGCTATTTACATTTACCATAGTGTTATCGCAAGAAACGTACAACAGCACATACATGGTGGACCCTTTTTGTCCTTCTTCCTACACTATTTTTCCTTTTTGTGAATACACGCTTTTGTTTATGAAAGAATGGTGAAGAATAAATTATTAACAGGGTTTCTGTATGTACGTATAGCGTATTCAGCCAGTTATTAAATTCCAAATATTAATGCTGTTCCTTTTTTTAATTTTCTTGCCTCTCTTAATGTTTTTTCAAGTAAATAAAGGTGTATGTTCGAGTGTAACTGATAGCCGCTTATTTTGGCCCCTTTCCACAATTTAAACTACCTGTCCTCTTCTGTGGGTTTAGCAGGGCGTCTCACAGCATATAAACATTGATAATTTAGAAGTTGAAAGAGCATAATATCTTGCTAATTTGTGCTTTTGTAGATACGGTAATGTTACAGATAGCTCAAAGTTTATTAAAATACAATTTCGTCAGAAAGTGACTGTCGTAAGTTGTAACTCACTTCTGTTAATACAGTGCATATTTTAACAACGATATTACTGATTCGGAGTAATCGCGTAGCTTTCGAAGTAGAAACAACTGATAGTGAATGTATGCTATGTATGGAAAAAAGACTGTATAACTGGACAGTTTCTCCTTCATTCAGGAAACCATAACAGGAACCTTTTATCTCTAGAGATTCTTGACTAGTTTGGAGTCTCTCAGCTTCTTTCCCTTCAGGTAAATGTTGCAGTAGGATGGTGGATCACAACACTGGAGTTTGTTTGTGATTTCCTGTATCGAACATTCGTACAGCTATTAACAGGACATGTCCACCACAATTTCCAGACGCAATTCCTCTGGATTTCTTCAAGTGCTGTGATGTGAAAGTCACCAGGTACACTGTAAGTGATTTTGGCAATCCGCACACAACAATTATGAGTGCAATAGTTTCCATCATCCACACATGCCTGTGCACAAAAGGGGTGGGATAGAGTATCGGTTACAGATTTTATGAGTTATAGAAGGAGTCCATATAGAAGTACATTAATTTTGTATGGAAAAAACTTCTTGAATATCTTTACATGTTGTGGCCAACCGCAAGTATCTATGTATATATTTGTTACATTTGGATATTAAGGAGATTTCATGCGGACACCCTGTGTAGTAATGGGATCGATTCCACATCATTTAGGCTAACTGTACAAAAGATTGATGAAGACTTTTGTACTACAGTCAGTTAACGCTCAGTATGTACACTCTGTCGAACCACACAAAAATGATAGGAGAAATAACACATTACGGTAGAAATTATACTTTAGTACAGGGCTTTAGTTCGATCTTTGTACCATGCATTAAATTCACCTAAATACAAATAGCAGTTTCATATAACAGAGGGGCTGTAGGGTAAAGAAACGAAAGTGTAATATTTTTAGCAATATTCTCATTTTTACTAGTGATAGATCTTGCCTATATTACCATTTATGCTCTTTCGACGAGGACTTGTTTTTTATACCAATCTGATGTCTTTTGACAAATAAATTAGTTTTAGTACTTGAAAATGGTCTAAGGCCGAAATCTGGATCGTATTACAATAAAATAAAAATTATTACAGTCAAATACTGGCAGCATCACTAAAAATATATAAACTGGTAGCAAAAGCCTGGACATGAGCCGTTAATATTCTCAAATGGATCTCACCGCTCATACACTTTATTTTCTGTACCTTCAAGCTATAATCGATGCTTCTCGACGTTCTCTTCAGTAGATATTATTTCATTATCATCTTAAGTTTTGCCCAATGCTTGTGAAGGCAGCAAGAAAGCTAATCGCTCTAACAGTTCATTCCCACCGATATCTGTTGGCAATTTGTTGGCTGTCTTACAACTGGGACCATAATCATACTCACCCTTCTTCTCCTCCTTCTTCTTCTTCTTCTTCTCCTCCTCCTTCTTATTCCTCTTTCAAATGTCGTCATCACGATCTTTCTCTTATTCTACTCCTACTGCAATTTCTATAAATACATCGTCTTCATTTTCGTCTGTATTCTTTTGGAATGGCTTTCCCAGTCTGTGTGACGGTTGAGAAACGGGTATAATGGAAAATAGAAGTGCATGCTTCTGCATAGTCGCTTCAAACACATTGAAACTTCAGGTGTGTTTCATTTGTTGTGCGTATTTACTTTTATTCTACGACCTGATGCATCCCGATTCATTAATAGTATCTTTCGTGTTTAAGAAGTATTTTAACTTTTCAACAGCACTTTTAATCGATAAACATTCGGCAATAGGTTGCTTTGCTGTTATTAAATTTTGTGCACTCCATAATCCACCCATCTGAACCATAAAAATAGGTACCATAGGGTCAATGATGGTCAATTTTCAGTTTGGGAACTGATGGTCAGTGAAGAAATTCAGGTGCATGTAGAAGCCTAATTCTTTAACAGCATGGACAACAGCCCAGAGCCCAAATCACGTCGTATCCATCGTCTGCCTGCCGGAAGATACTCCTGCAAGTAAGCAGAAGCTGCCCGCTTCTGCGCCAGCCTGTTTTTAGGTACCAACGACGTCAGAAAGAATATGCAGTGTGGCCATCTGTTGTATGAAACGTCGAACCCTGGTCATGGTCTTCCATTCCAGAGGCTTCCAGGGAAAACAAAAAATCGGCTCTGCCACAACAGCAGCATAACATTTCAACCCCCAGATCTAGCACACTGTCATAGACACAGCTGGTAATGTACAATCCACCCGTCACCAAATTTATGACGCAGGTACGATTTCCATTTCTGGACCGTGAAGCAGAGCTCGCCATTTGACTGCCTGCACCAGCGGCAGCCATCATCTTCCGCTTTCTCAATTGTCCAGGCCGAGCCATGAGTTCCAGACCACCCAGCAACGGCCGCTGCCCACCACCGCTCTCCATCCTTGTTCATCGCCCGGATAGTCCTCTTAAGCTCGCCTGCCTAGACCTGTCAACCACATGGCTCGTCGCCGCCCACCACCTACTCTCTGCCTACAACAGATCCACTGATCTACTCGCACGTTCACGTGTGACTTTTGATAAAGAGTTTTGCCAGTAGACTAGCGGCACTACCACCCATCTCTGTCAGATTGCTGCTCGCCCACACCTTTCCGTAACATTTCCTTCCACTAATTTTCAGAGCAACTGTTGGAAACTGTTACAGCAGACGTGCACGGGGCAGAAACGAGAAGGATGCCTCAGCAGCGGCAGTCGTCACGAGTTTTCAAGTAAGTATAGATTTTAAGCTTTGTTAGGGCCGGTAGGGTTGTGTTTTTTTTTCTTTCCTTTCTGTTCTGTTTGTCGGTGAGAAAGTGACATCCAGGGACGCATTTCAGGTCTTGCTCAGTGATGTTGTTCATCAGCAAATACAAACCATCGAGCTCCATGAGGACAACGGGAAGTTACAGAAAGATAAAGATCCCTTGCGTAAAGAAATAGACCATGCCATGTAATGGTTGAATGAAGAGAACGGTCAACTTCTAGCATTTCTCTGCCCACTCTTGATGCTGATCTAGCTTCATTAGCGGCCATATATTCCGTTTATCTACAGAAGATATTTCTGTCTTTTTTTGAGAGTTTACATATAGCTGCTCTGCGAAGTTAGGCAGCAGTTATAACTGTGACTCCTTCAAAACCAGTAGGTGATGTTACAACATATGTCATGTCCAGTGAGAAGTTGCGGGATACTCAGTCTATTGTGGACTTCCAGGGGAGGTTAACAGATCACTGAAATAATAAAAATAAATCTAGGTATGATCGCTAAGAACTTAACGACGTAGCGCAAAAGCAAGGATCATCGGTAGAAAGTTTTGTAGACCATACCAGGAAAACCAATTTTAATAGATGTGACTTGACGGATGATTATCATGCTAGTCAGCAGGAAGCTGAACAGTGAACACTTGGCGCATCTCTACGGGGTGAATCAGCTGGAACGTCGCGAGAAATGAGCACGGAATTCCCAAAAACTTTGAACGAAGCAGTAGCATCTGCAGCGATTTGCTTTGAAACTGTGCCGGTAACTAGGCTGAGAGAGAAGCGAGTATTTTTTACCATAAAGGTCGTATGTTAGCCATGTGGCACTCTGGGTAATATTCAGTGGATTTGTCCGAAGCCTCAGTGTCTAATGTTCAAACAGTTGGAACACTCAATTGAAAACTATCAGCAGGCACCTGGAAGATGGAATCACGGTGTCAAGCGCCTGCCTCCGAAACGTAGTACAGGGGGTGGCTACTGCACAACATTGCCAGTAAGTTTGAGGACGGGACCCCATTGTGAATTTATTGCCAAACATTGGTCTTTCCTGCTGTGTAAAGGAAAGACTGTGTGCCCTTTTGTTGGAGAAATGAGAAAGGATCACAGGTAGCATGATTGTATTTGGTGCCGTGAATTGGAACGCGTGTTAACTAGCTCCGATCGGCATTGTTGGATTTCCGACTGGGGAGAGGAAACCTCCAGCGTGTGTTGAAATTCTGCCTATGATACGCACAAGCTACGTCACTTTTGGGCTTGGACTTCCCAGTTAGTCATAGCACCAAAGCAGATGTAACGTAGCGCCTAGTTGGGCTGGATAGGATGTCATTACGTCTTAGTTTTCCTGTAGAACCAAACCGTAGCAGGGAACTAAAACTAAACCCCTCCGGAATAGGCCATGAAGGCCCAACGGTAGCGACCGGCCACAATGTCATCCTCAGCTCGCAGGCACACCGCTAACCCGGCCGTATGTCAGTTTCCGAGATCGGAGCCGCTAATTCCCGGTCAAGTAGTTCCTCAGATTGCCTCACAAGGGCTGAGTCCACCCTGCTTGCCAACAGCGCTCGGCAGATCGGATGGTCACCATCCAAGTGCTATCCCAGCCTGACAGCACTTAACTTCGGTGATCTGACGGGAACCGTTGTTACCACTGCGGCAAGGCCGTTTGCCTCTCAGGGAACACCCAACCATTTAAATTGTGTACAGGGCCTCTTAAAATTCACTTGCAAGAGACGATATCGAAAGTTACAGGAAGGCTTCTTTGTATGTAGGTAGGAGCTGATCTGCCTATTGATACTTCATGTATAGTAGAGCCCTTTCCACAGAATGAAGAAATAGACCGGGCAAAATGTTTCGTACGACGAAGTTTACCGTAAGTACAGGATATTGAAGGAAGCGTTGTGGTGCTCATCAGTGTAGACAGTTTTGATTCGGAACACATGAGGCTAACTGCAGTACATCCTGTACCAAGCCCAGTTTACAAAGTAGGAAGAGCAGTAATACCTCTAAAATAAACCTAGATTAACGTGGAGTGGGAGACAGTAACCTGCGGGTGGCCATATGAGAATTGGGGTGAAGACAGCAACAATCGACGATACAACGGGAAACCAGGTGCTCCAAACAACATTTGAAGAGGGAAAGAGCAACACACTAGTCTGAGGATTTATTAACAGAGAAGTTCGGGATACCCATCCATATTAAAAGATTTTCAACTCATAATTTTTGTAAGGAATAAGCCAGAAAGCTCCCAAAGACGAGGAGATAGCCATGAAATGGAAAACAAGTGGGTATTAAAGATATTTTACTTTGAGGTACCTGGATTATAAGAGGAGATTTTAATATAAAGGAATTGCAGCTTACAGAAAATTTGAAGCAAAGAAATAAAACCATTGCTGTGTTAACAGAAGCAAAGAAGTACTTAAGAGAAACAATATTTAAATTACTTACAAATTAATGTAATGTGAATTCGAACAAATGCAACAGGTATTGAGTCGAAGAGGCATCCTTATACGGAAAAACACTGTTAGGTATAGGTATTGATTTATAACTGTATAAATGGAAGAACAGCAATCGTTAGATTTAAAAATGATAGGGGCTATTTGTGTACCAAGGGTGTAGAGGCACATGAAGAAGGAAAACGTGATAATTCTGAATTCTTTATTAAGAGCTGAAAGAAAAACAAGTAGTTGCATATAATAAAACTGAACGTTTGTTAAGACTAAAATTCAAAAACTGGATAAGTGCTAAGAGTAGATACTGTGGGAACATTTGGTGAAATAACTTTAAATAAAGGTGGCAAGACCCAGAAAGTTCGCTACATATAATAATCAGATACAAATTACAAATATTTTCTTCGAAAAAGAAAGGCAGAAATAAATACACAGCTACCAACAAAAGATTCAAGCACGGTAGTTCATTACGTAATCATTATTATATTATAAACGTAGTATTACAATGTGCGAGCTGCTAAAGCTCAGAAACGTGCGCCAGTACGATCAAGGGAGTTATATGGTGTGGTAACCATTTATCCCACACCCATGAAGAAGTTTCCCGTTTTTAGGTGAAGGGATTGCTTTTCAAGACATAAAGGCTGGGAACTTTCGCCCTCTAGAAATTCCTACAACATTCTAAAACATTGGAGAGTATTCGAGAACATCCCAGAGAACTCGAGAGTATTCGAGAGCTTTCCCCAATATTCTAGGATGTTCTGGATTGTTTCACAACGATCCGGGATATTCTGAAATGTTTGGAAATAGTCTGGAACATTTGGGACGATTCCAAAATGTTCCGGAACATCCTGAAATATACCAGATCATTTTGGAACATTCCAGAACACTCGTTCTGGAACATTGTGGTCCATTCGAAACTTTTTTGGTATGTTCTGGAATTCACAACTGGTTGGAGTATTAATTAGTATAGACCGATCGTGGGTTAGAACGTTAGTTTTCTATCAGTGACGAAGGGAGGAACCGAAAAAGTAGTGCAGGAAAAGCAAACAATGGTGTGTGAGAAGTCAAAGTGATACACTGCCCGAATATAAATAAAAAATGAAGTGTGATGGATGCGTAAAGTGTACTTAGTGTATTTCTTAGTAAAATTTTTGTTTCATTTATAATTTAGACAATGTCCAAACACAAAAGAGAAGGATACGTTGCCAGTTCTGAAACCAAATTTGTGAAAACAAAGGGAACAGCGAAAAACAGAAACAGACGAAGAGCGTGAAGCACTTTCAATTTCGCTACAAACGGCAATGAACACCTTGAGAAGCAAAGAAACCGACAAACTACGAAATCAACGAATTCAATAACCAATAATTGCGACACAGTCTTATAATAAAAGACTGCCAAACCAAGCCAGTCATGGAAACATCACTCTACGAGAAGAACCGACGATGACAAGTAAACGTTACAATGAAACAAATGAAGCATTTCACTGCAACCTGACGATTGAGTGTAGCAAAGACAAACACGTCGCAATCGGAAAAATAGATAACACCTGCCAATTCTGCAACACGAAAAATTCGGTAGAGAAAGACCACGATTTAGTTTCCTGAATGGAAAAATTCGATTACCACCACTGGTAGTACCTCTGCCGGAATTTTTACATTACAGGACCGGAGAAACTCCAGAATCAAAACCTGTTCTTTAAAATATGCAAGCGTACAACACCTGCTTCCAAATGACTTCTTTCGTTGTTGCTTTGATTGTCACTAATAGATATGAAACCGATTTTTTTTATTCAAGAACCAACGTGGAATCATTACAACCAGTACCCTATGAAAGCCATAAATTTCTGCTAGTGGATTTCATGGGAATGAATAAACAGAAAGTGATAAACGACGCACAAATATCAATGGATTGACACTAGAAGTATTCCAAGATATACAGAGGATCTTACACAGACACAATCAACTCATCCACATATTCAAAACCGCGCTACACCGTAATATTTCTGATAATTCGAGCTGACGGAAGACCACCTCGAAAACACAAATGTTGATTTGATGCTCCTCAGATAGACGAAATAGAGATCGTAATTGTGGGCAATGAAGTCACAAGTCGTGACATAGTTGTACAATGAAGAAGAGAAGTACTCTGCACTGCAGAGACACACTATTCATGTGATGCCCGCCAATATTCATTAATATTTTTGCACGGAGAGGACGGATATAATTTTATTGCGAAAAAATACAACCCGAAACAGGCGTAGAAGCAATCAACAAAGTCACTTCTAGAAGCTCTATTATTAATGATCTGAGAGAATGGAACAATAATCACATTCTCAACACCCGCCGTTTATTCCAATAATTTGTGATAGATCTGTTTGAAAAAATATAAGCGGAACAGATGCTTTTCATATGACTGAGTGAGAAGAAACTATCGACGGAAAAAAGATCCGAGTAGCAATCATAAATGACGGAAAAAATGACGACTTTTGAACAATGGCAATCTTACACTCACGACAAGTAGGACTTCCGAGACACATACGCGAATACACTCGAGATGCCATGAGCTACCTGTGAAGATATGGACAACCCGACCTATTCATAACATTCACACGCAGCTCATAGTGGTCAGAAATCAAACTATCAACTAACATACGGACAAGCCCCTATGCACTGACACGACATAATAGCCCACGTTTGGCGACTAAAACAAACGAGCTAGAAAATTTGCAAGAGAAACATCTCAAAACAAGACGTTAACATCTTTTTACCAAATGTGCCAAACGGATCTATTCGAAAAAATGTTACTATATGGCGACGTTCCTACCTATTATACGTGGAATACATCAATAAAACTTTTTCAACGACGAAACCAAGTTATTCCAGTAAAAGATCATCCAGGAATTATGGAAACCGGCGCACACGTCCGAGTACACACCGTAAATCCGAATAACGACGAATGTTTCTCTCTTCAGATATTGCTACGAGGACCAACAAGTTTGAAATATCTCAAGGCTGTTGACGGTTACCTATGCCAGACGTACAGAGAAGCATGCCAACGCTTAGGACTACTGGAAGACGACAACCACTGTGAATTGCCACTAAATGAAGCCTCACTCACACCCTCAGCTGAACAAATGAGAGACTTATTCACCATAAATCTAAACAAATATAGCTTGTGGAATCATAAATAGCATGGGACTCCTTCAGAGAGATTGTGGGTGATGACATACCGTACCGGATCCGACAAGCTCATCCTGAACTGACCATCGAATTCGACGACAACATCTTCAATGAAACACTCATTCGCCTAGAAGATAAAATTTTAGCAGTAGGCAAGTAGACCATAGCGCAAGTTGGGATGCAAGCACCACGAAAAGGTGCTATTAGTCTGATATACTTCGAACTTACAAAGGAAAAAAGTTACAGTATCAGCGAACTACTTCAGTACATTACTCACAAGAAACCACTCACAATTAACAATGAAAGGGATCTTTAAAAGGTTATAATGTACCAGATCATCAACAACACTAGCGAAATTATTTACTTGGACTCACCAGGCGGCATCTGGAAAACGTTTCTAATAAATCTATGGCTGGTGGAAATACATGCTAACCGATATATCACACTTGCGCTAGCATCATCCGACAATGCAGCCACATTTAAAGAATGAGGACGAATTGCCCATTCCGCTCTACAATTGCCTTAGAATATAGTCGAAGAACAATATCAGGTATGAGAAACCTGAATAAAATCTGAAGAGCACCTCAATCGACACAATGGTGAACGTTGAAGAAAACGTGACCTTCCCTACAGAATTTCTAAATTCTTCAAGTACCAGAAATGCCATGGCACTGCCTTCGTCTTACAACTGAATCTCTGGTCATTCTACTCAGAAATTCCAACTTACCAAAACTATGTAATGGAACAAGGATGATCGTCAAACAGCTATCCATTAACATCATCGAAGCAGAACTTATGATTGGAAAGTACAAAGGACACACACTACTGATCCACAGAATACCAATGATACATGCTGAAATGCCATTCCGATTTAAAAAACTTTAATTTCCAATCAAATTAGCCAACAGTTTACAAGTTACAATCCGCAGCGATAAACTTTAGAATATTGCTACATGAAACTCAAAAACTCCTGCTTCTCAACTATACGTAACTTGCTCTCTAGTTGGATATGAGAAACATTTGTACCAATATGCCAGAGATGACTGAATAAAAAATATTGTGTTGTAAATAGTCACAATATGTTTTCAATAATATCTTTACCACTTATAGTTTAACAAGTATTGTAAATAGTTACAATATGTTCTCAATAAATTTTTTACCTTTTATTTATAGTTTATCCTGTTATTCCAGCTACCACAGAATTTCATACCAGCTCCCTGAACGAAGCTGTTGACCCATGCTAGTAGCTAACAAAATAGGATCTAAAATTCGAGATACTCTCGTATGTAGCGGTAATGATATATGTTCTGATCACCCTCTAGTTATTTGAAACGTAGAAATAGAGAAAATGGAGGAAACAAACAAATGCAAAGAAAAACCCAAACTCGAATTTTGAAGCAGGAAGCTCATGTTCAAAAATAAAAATAGCGTAAGGAACATCTGTAAAGATTCACATACAAATTGTGAATGACGGATACTAAAGACAATATTTCAGAAGAATGGGAAAGATTAAAATGAACAGTGTAGAAAAGAGCTAAAGGTGTACTAGGAGAAAGGTAAATATCGAACCAGGAGAGGGGTCTGAAAATATGAAATACAGGAACAGGCAACAATACTAAATGAAATCAAAACGCCTACAATTCCTATTTACATGAAATACAGGAACAGGCAACAATACTAAATGAAAACAAAAGGCCTACAATTCCTATTTACAAACGCAGATGAACGAGGTCTGTCAAATATATAAACCGAAAAAAATTAAAAAATTGTAAAACAGTAGCGTAGTGAATCCTGGGAATGATTCATGGTTATGTAAAATGTGGCATATACACTAGACAGAAAGTAGCGTTTAAACGTATGGAATATATTAATAACACAGAGAAAGATTCTGCAAACATAAAATCAAAGGATACACCATTCCTGGAATTGATGACATCATGATGACAGAGAAGGAGTTATTTGAAGATTGTTAATGACTCTGTAGATCTAGTAAGCGTAAAGGAATTCAGAGGAGCCTCATGTGTAACAAAATATAATAAGTCTCTGTTTGTCCATATTTTTAGAAACGGTTGTGGAACTCGGCTATTCGATTGAGGATGTCAAATTAAATACCTTTCCGCCGTCAATTTTCAACCTTATTTTATCTGCCAACCAATTTCAGCGTTTTACTACGCTATCTTCAATAAAAAGGCTAAAGCGCCAGTGGAAGTAATGCTGAATTAACGTAATACAGAGGAACCGTTCTGTATTTTTGCTGTCTCCATCTTTCAAATATGTGAGTTGGAAGAACTGTTCTGTACCTCAAGAAAGGAATAAAATGTTATCTTTACAGTTCAGAAAGGTAATAGGAAAGGCGTAGGAAGTTGTAGAGTTATTTGTGTACTAAGTGCAGGTTCTAAAATTTATGGGAAAGTTGTTAACCAATGTTTTTAAAATATCGCCAATAAAATAATTTCAGAAGAACAATCATACGTCTGAAACCGACTTTCGTCTAACAATAACATACGTGTAAAATGTGTTATTGAAAGACTTCGGAAAATGGGGATTAGAAATGCTTTTGTCATTTAATGATTATGAAAAAGACTTTGAAAGGTAAAAGACCCCTTTCTGGAATATCTGGAAGTAAAATGTTTTCCTATACACCTTCTTAATACCGTAGAGAATCTATATGTAAATACGAAACTGTTTATAAGTTTAAGTATGAGAATGTCGGATGATATTTTAAGAAGTGAAGGACTCAGTAACAATGTAGTTCATCACGCATTTAATTTATTTATTGACGACCTAGCTATGAGCAGAAAGATGAAACACAATTGGATATGAAAATAGGATCTAGCATACCATTAAATACTGTGATATGTGCTGATGAACACACAACTATACAAGAAACTGAAGATAATTTAGAAACAGTAGTATACAGACGAACTAAAATGCAGTGTACTGCAACTTCACTACAGCTGCAGATAACACCAAGATAATGGCTTTCAGAGCGAAGAATACAGTTGCGTCAGAAATAAGAATAAATTATAAAATTTTAGATCAGTTATCCCATATGATTTATCTAGGATATGATGAAATTTGGGAAGAAAACCGGGATAGGAAACATATGCAATTCTATGATGTTATGACTCTATCTACTCTTTTATATGGTTCTGAATCAGGGACGCTAGGGAAAAAAAAATCACATATACAGGAAGCAGATATGAAGCCAGTGGATGTGACAAAATGCATAAAATAAGGAAGGAAACACAAATATCAGGTTTAATAAACTTCCCAGGTAGTGACAAAATACGTGGGAATGGAACGAAATGGCGGAATCATGTTGACAGAATGATAGAAGGTAATTGCCAAAAATTGGATAATTAATTATGGGATAAGTGGGAAGAGAGAACTAACTAGACCTCGTAAGATATGGAAGGATGATAGGAACTGGAACAGGTGACTATAGCACCTAAATATTGAAGGCGACGATGATGATGAAGATGTCTGGCTGTCAAAAGGTGCATTGATAACTGACTTGGAAGTGGTACAGAAAGATAAGATGAACCGGGATTTCGACGTAGACTACATGGAGACTTCACTGTCAATTTAACTTCTCTTAGGGGACAGGTGTCGCATCTAAAGGGAAGTAACAGACTGGACATGAAGAGATTAGGACTGTATTAATCTAAGGAGCACAGAAATGTAGCAGCCTAAAAGCCTGCAGTTCTAGCAGCACGGAAAGCGGCCCAGAACCGAATCCAGGCCACAGCCACAGTCTGCTCATCAGACGACGCTACGACATGTCGCTAGAAGTCACCTACTTCCATGTTAGCCTCTTTCCAAGTGTCGAGGTCTCGGTACACCTGGAAGCTTGTGCGGTGTGACTTTCGCATGATAACAGCCTGACCCTGGTCGTTGGCCTCCAGTCCAGAAATTCCCTGGCGACAAAGAAATATGACTCTTCCACAAACTCAGCTTTGGGCCACTATGCTTAAACCAGAGGTCCAGGCCATCGTCAACCGCACAGGTGGGCCGCGACACCACCTCCTACCGCCATCTCACTGCTCAGTGTAAAGCCGTGATTACTGGACTTGCTGGCAGTGGCGGCCGCCTGCTGTCAGCTGCCTGTCCCCAGATAGTATTTACAACTGCATCGCCTCGGTAGCCCTCCTAGATCACCTGCCTAGCCCTGGCTACCAGCTGGGTCATGTCCACCCGCCATCTACTGTCTGTCTCCCGCCGATCGACTGATATGCTACATACGCTGACTATTATGCCCTCAACTGATCATTATTCTTCATTTGCCATAATTTTCGAATGACCTCCATTCCAAGTAAATTGACCATTACTGACATTATGGTACCCATGTTTCGCGACGGCAGTGCCATTTTTCAACAAGACAATGCGCGATGTCACAAGTCCAGTAGTGTGATGGGGTGGTTTTGAGAACTCAGTGGCGAGTTCCAATTGATGTCTAGCCCCAGAACGCGCCAGGTCTGAGCCCAATCGAGTACATCTGGAATTTGAACGTGGCGCCAGAGCTCTTCGGCCCCTCCCCGTAATTTAGGGTGATTTTTGTATGCAAACGTGATGCCAGCTCCCTCCTGTGACCTACCGAGGTGTCGTTGCTTCCATGCAACTACGTTTCTCCGCTTTTATCCGTGCCAAAAACTGACGTACTGTCTATTAGGTAGGTATTTCTTGCAATGTGTCATAAGAAGTGTTCCACACTGAATTTTTGATACGGCTTGTCATACACCCATGATATACAATATGTCGTCTACCCTTTGCTTACAGTTTTGTACCTTTCTTATTCATGGTGAGTCTCTGACTATTGCCACCATGCATAACTCCGAAAGTATGATAGGAGCTGAAAAGTTTGTGGGACAAAAGTGTCATAGGACCACGGGGGGTCATAATTTGGTTTTTTGTTGCTAGGTGGGGTAGCGTCAGAGAGATGGTCAACTTTGTGTTTTTAAGTGAGATGCTATAATTTGGTACTTATTTTCTGATAGCGGCTATTGAGACGAATCCAATGATGTGTAACAGTAAAATCTTTGAAGGTCAACGAAGGTCAAAAAGGTGGAATGCACGTCCATGTAGGGAAGGTGTTCGAAGTCATGACCAATGGCATCAATGCAGTGCTGCAATCTTCTTATCGTGGATTGAGTGGTATTCCTTATCACATCGGCACTTATCGAAACACGTGCTCTGACAATTCTCTCTCGCATATCTTCAGGCGTAGCTGTAACTTCCTTATAAACAGTGTCTTTAACGAATGCCCACAAGAAAAAATCCAGAGGCGTTAAGTCTGGCGAACGAGCCGGCCATGGCAGATCTGCTCCGCGTCCAGACCAACGATTTGGGGATTGTGTCTGCAACTCATTTCGAGCCATCAACGAAAAATGTGGCGGACACCCATCGTGTTGATACCACACCCTGTTCCTTGATTCTAAAGGTATTTCTTCCAGTAACAGACCTAATGTTTCTGGCAGGAATGTGGCGTTCTTCCTACCATTAAGAATTCCTTCGATGCCATACGGCCCTATAATTCTGTCCTGCAAAATCCCACGCCATACATTCACCGATCACGGTTTTTCGTGTGCAACTTTCCGCAGCCAACATGGATTGTCAGTTGCCCAATAATGCATGTTATGCAAATTAGATATTCCATGGTTCGTCAATGTAGCCTCGTATAAAGGCGACATAGTTTTGAATCTGAAGTTGAACCCATCGGCAGAATTCAATGCGACGCATACAATCCGTAGCAGTTGATTCTTGGTGGAGAGTGATATGGTATGGACGATATTTGTGACAATGCACAACACGAACAACACTACTCTGCCTCATGACTGATTCCCTTGCGATTTGACGCGACTAACATTTGCATATCGAACCACAGTGGCAAGAGTACCAATTTTCGTTTCCTCGTTAGTAACTTTCCATTGCTGGATATGTTACCGATGCCTTAAAGATCCAGTTGTTCTCAGTTTATCACACACGTATTTAAATGTACGACGTGTAGGGTGAGTACGTTGCGAATATCTTTCAGCGTACAAGTCTCTAGCTCTCACTGACTTTAGTTGGCATTCTCCGAAAATGAGAAGCATATCGACTTGTTCTTCGAAGGAAACCTCGTTCACATTCGCCTGATTCGACGATACTACTCTTACCGTTCCTATTAGCATTGCTTTGCGAAACCGTCGAATGGTGTTTAGGTGTTTACATGTCAATGGCACGTTAGATGGATACACCGCATTCGGCGAATATTTACTATACGCATAATATACGGGGGAGAATTGTCAGAGTATGTGATTCGATAAGTGTCGATATGAAAAGGAATACCACTCGGTCCATGAAAAGAAGATTGCAGCACTGCATTGATACCAATGGTCATCACTTCGAACACCTTCTGTAAACGGACGCTCATGCCACCTTTTTGACCTTCGTTGACCTTCAAAGACATTACATATACATCTACATGTAGATCTACCTTTATACACCGCAAGCCAGCAAACGGTGTGTGGCGGAGGGCACTGAACGAGCCACTGTCATTACCTGCCTTTCCTGTTCCAGTTGCGTATGGTTCGCGGGAAGAGCGTTTGCCGGAAAGCCTCCATGCGCGCTTGAATCTCTCTAATGTTACATTGGTGATCTCCTCTGGAGGTATAGATAGGGGGAAGCAATATATTCGATACCTCATCCAGAAACGCACCCTCTCGGAAACTGGACAGCAAGCTACACCGCGATGCAGAGCGCCTCTCTTGCAGAGTCTGCCATTTGAGTTTGCTAAACATCTCCGTAACGCTATCACGCTTACCAAATAACTCTGTGACGAAACGCGCCGCTCTTCTTTGGATCTTCTCTACCTCCTCTCTCAACCCAAACTGGTACGGATCCCACACTGATGAGCGATACTCAAGTATAGGTCGAATGAATGTTTTATAAGCAACCTCCTTTGCTGGTGAACTACATTTTCTAAGGACTCTCCCAATGAATCCAAACCTGGCACGCGCCTTACCAACAATTAATTTTATATAATCATTCCACCTCAAATCGTTCCGCACGCATACTAACAGATTATTTACAGAAGTAACTGCTACCAGTGTTTGTTCCTCTATCATATAATCATACAATAAAGGATCCTTCTTTCTATGTATTGTTACACATCGTTGGATTCGTCTCGATATCCGCTATCAGAAAATTTTCATATCTCTGACGCGACACCATCTAACAACCAAAAACCAACTTCATGTTATGGCCCCTGTTGTCCCACGCAAAATTTTTCCGACAAACATTTCAGCTACTGTCATTCTTTTGGAGTACTCTAGGTGGCAATAGTTAGTGACTCACCCTGAATGATATTCATTTTTGTATGTTCTGGCATTTCACAATAATCAGAAAAATGCATTACAGACTTTTAAGAGATTTCCTCCTGGAATCTCATGAGGGTTCTCACTGTGTTATATATTCACCTTATGCATCAGTATGTAAGTATAAGAAATTACATCATTTCAAATTACTATAGTGATACATGTTTATAAGTTTACTTACAATTTTTTACTTCAATAGACACTCTTCACTCACAAGTAAAACCATTACTTCCTTTTTTGCGAAATTTTATTATGCTGTGCTTATTAGAAAAGTTTTTATTTATTCTCGGTTCTTGCTCTCCAGTTAATACTGAACATGCAGAATATAAGAGAATAGCAGCGCATCAGCTAAATTCGTAAGCCCTAGTAATTATTTGGGATGTTTTTATACCTACGGCGTAGGCTGAGCAAGATGGTTTTTGAGCCACTAAAAATAGAGTGCTACTGGTTCTTAAGATTATTAGGAACATTGTCGCTTCTGCACTAACCGAAGAAATTTGGCCCTAAACTACTGATATTTAATTCCACATTATACAGGGTGATTCAAAAAGAATACCACAACTTTAAAAATGTGTATTTAATGAAAGAAACATAATATAACCTTCTGTTATACATCATTACAAAGAGTATTTAAAAAGGTTTTTTTTTCACTCAAAAACAAGTTCAGAGATGTTCCATATGGACCCTCCAGACACACGAGCAATATCAACCCGATACTCCAACTCGTTCCACACTCTCTGTAGCATATCAGGCGTAACAGTTTGGATAGCTGCTGTTATTTCTCGTTTCAAATCATCAATGGTGGCTGGGAGAGGTGGCCGAAACACCATATCCTTAACATACCCCCATAAGAAAAAATCGCGGGGGGTAAGATCAGGGCTTCTTGGAGGCCAGTGATGAAGTGCTCTGTCACGGGCTGCCTCGGGTAGTTTGGTTTTCAGCCTAGTCAACAGCGCCTCAAACGAACAAATGTACATATAAATGAAACTTTATAGCTCCCTTAATTCGCCGACAGATAGTGCTTAGCTCTGCCTTTTGTCGTTGCAGAGTTTTAAATTCCTAAAGTTGTGGTATTCTTTTTGAATCACCCTGTATATTAGTCTGAGATGTAGTAACGCAAAGAAGTTTCCATTCATACGGTAAGTGTTAAAAATGTAACGAATTTCTTCATTTGATAAATTAAAATGGCTAAGCATTCTTCTGTTCGACAGCCCGGCACCAATTTTTAATGGCCGTATTACTAATCTTTAAGCTTCGTTTCGTACTGTTGACCACAGTCGCAGACATGTTGTAATAACGATGACTCTTGCCGACGGTACCGCGCTATAAGATGATACAAAGCTATGTTTACAGCAATGTAAGGCACCCAGAGTATTAGCTTCTAATGTCTTTGGACTGCTTAAAATATTTACAGTCTATTTGCAGCAAGTTTTAGCAACTTGATTAACTTAGATATAGGCAGCAGTATTTTTAATTTTTATTCCTATTGTAATAACAAACTGAGACGCGTTAAGTGTTACAGCTCTTTTGCAGACCTGACAAAATTTTGATTTGAGAATACATTGCATATGCCAATTTCTTTTTTTTTTTTTTTTTTTTTTTTTTTTTTTTTTTTTTTTTTTTTTTACTGAGAACCAAGAAATTTTTTTTCGCTCTCCGGTTTCCGTTGAGTGTAGCGTAAATCTTTACGTATCGCTGGCCTCGGCGGCGTTAATATTAACGAGAGTGGCATTAACACCCAGCCGGAGCTTAATTCAAACGTCCGCAACACAGTGTAATAACCGTCATGTTCAGTGTTTATTTACGCACAGTAATTTTTGCTAATTAATAAAAGAATTATTTTTCCGCAGCCAGATCTGCTACACACACTATTACACAAACCGTTAACGGGAGTGTCTTTGTGCTCAAGAAAGTTGCGAAAACGCTTCGGTCCTCGTTTTCTTAATCTATGGGCACGATTCAGCTGGTGATAACAGATTGCATATGCCTTCAACGAATAGAAAGTAATTTGACTGGAAAAAGTGATGTGCCTAGCTCTGCATGTAGTAGATGACTATAAAAATTGTCACTAACATGTGCAATTCGTGATCATGTGCCTTATCAGAGAGTGACAGTAGCATTACTGCTCTCACCTTTTGTATGCTACTTTGATCCATGTACAAGCTGGCTAGGAAAAATATTCGTATACTTAAATCTGTGGATAGTCCTTGCAAATAATCCCTCGGTTGAAATTACGGTGGTGATGATTTCAAACAATGCTCAGAAATTAAATAAATATACCAAGTCATCTCTACACTTTCAAAAAGCGTATATCTGGAACTGAGGAACACTGGGTGTCTGATGGGCTCATTTAGTATCGCTGAGAAGTAACATGTATTAAGTCACAGAAGATAAGTAAGGGATCAAGGAATTGAGAATAGTATTTTGTCCGGAACGTGATCAATAGAGAGAGACAAAATGATTAGATAAGTCATGGACGAGGGCTTAGAATGGCCGTGATGATCTTCCCTTGCACTTTGTTGTAGTGAAACGTTGGCTGTAACGTCCTGCGAGGGATCTGAATGCGGGTATGCCAGAATTTCTAAAACTTACTCCACTTCATTTGGACTACGTATTTGAGATAAAGTTTAAATTAACACAAAGAAGCGAGTGTACAGCACACAATTTTTTCCAAAACGGAAACGTTCCACCTCTGTCGGGATTGAGGAATGACAAAAGGTATCGTTGACAGACGAGCCCTATTCTGCACAGTGTTTCAAAGTCGGAGGAACCATCATATATCGTAACAAGTCGACGACCTTCGTCGCGGTGAACAGAGACTGCGGGTTTCACTGCAGCACACAGACGTTATGAAAAGCACCCACCGGCAAGTAGGCCTCGTAACGAACAATGGAGTGGAGAAATATTCGAGAAGAGATAGGCGGATCGCGGAAACGGAGGACGCGGTACGAGGAAAGTGAACTCACACAGACATGCGGGTTCGTGCTTCAGTGATAATGGGCGCCTTTCAGAGAAATGGCGAAAGTAATCTGCAGATGCCACAGCGACCGGCTCTGAAAGGCCGCTAGACAAAGCCGGAGAGAAGGATACCGCCTGCAGTATGTCTGATGTGGTCTACATGGTGCGCTACGGCGAAACAGACTGTATACATTTCCGGCAAATGTGCTTCCGGTTCCTGCTTCCAAACATTCCGCCTTTGATGGAAATGAAGTCGAGCTTCCACGCTCATCGTTCGCTATTACTGCTTGCGAATTGCCAATCCGACAATCAGTGTGAATCACGCAGACGGAGTACCGGAAACCAACTACTTCCTTTCCATTCGGGAGAAACGGCTGCAGTATATATCAAAGAAACTACATTACTCATTCTCTGTGGCCAATCACTCCTACCAACTGAACACAGATTCTGAAGTGGGGCTATTCCACTGCATAATTAACCTTCTACAGATTCCAGTCAGATTTTTAGGTGCTCTTCACACCTTGTACGGAATGTATATTGAATGGTATTGTACAAACGTAGGAATCCGTTTTCACAAACGGCAGAATGTCATACAAAATCAGAACATTTCACTCGTAAAAGATACCGTTTGTCACACACTATGTTAATTCGCAGAAATGATGGAATAGTAAGTGATATTCTCAGTTTAGTGAAACTTAAAAAGTGATAAAATCTTGAATTACCGTGAATTCAGAATTTTCCTCTTTTCCTCCCATTCGTATGAGTCTTTTAGATTTTAAGGAAGAAAACGGGCAAGAGGGAGTAAGGTTCGAGCTCTGTGGTTCCGTACAAAGTTAATTATGTACACAGATAATCCAGCCATAGGTTTTGGTGGGTCACACCGCGAGTATCAAAATATGTGACATAAATGGCAATACCTTTTGACTGCGTTGACTGAGGAGCTAAAATTTTTTTAATAGACAATGGGTTCTTGCGAATCGATCATGAACGATACCTCCACCTTTACTGGCTCGTTATTGACATCAATAAAATAATTCAAATACTTATTACTGTGTTCATTATTATTTTCATTCTGAAATTTTACAAACTATTTTTATGATAAATTTGTTTAAAGATGTTCCTGGTAATTCCTGTAGCGTTGTATAAGCTGACACTGAATAAATAAAATTATTAAATGTTTACAGGTATATGTGGTGGTTCTAACTGACCTCAAAGAAACTTGAGTTTCCGTAGTACATTATGTTGAATGTTGGCTTCACTTGAGTAAAACACAGCTTCGTTCAGTTAAGTGAAATATGTTTATCGACGGTCATGGCATATTCAGTTGACATTGCACTTTGTTTCATTTTACGCTGTTTTATAGTGTGATGAGAACGACAACTGATAAGTAACAACTTTACAGTACATCACCATCACTTGTACTGTATATCCTAACTTTTAACTCCTTTGTCAGATTACTATAAAATATTTGTATAATGGAGAGAGAGACTTTGAACGTTCAGCTGAGAAAGGATTCTAATTAAGTGTATTTGACGGCAATCTGGCTTGTCTTTGGGATCTCTATTTTAATATATTTAAAAAACGCCCTTGTATTCATCCTGCAAGCATTATTCATGAGACCAGTACTGCTGCTCTCTCTTATTTAAAAGATGGTAGTTCGTATTAAAATAACTGATAGTTCTTTTAATCGTAGCAACGTTCAATACAGGCTTGCGTGTTTCTTTGCATTTATAGCATAGTAGTACCTGCTAAATCGAAGAGACTGTTGGATAATTTTTCCTTATATTTCATACTTAGAGCAAAGTAGGTAATGTAAAATTTTATTTTTGGTAGTTATGTAGCGATTCTAATGCCAAGATGACTTAAAAAGTATTCGTGGTGTTTCTTATATCGTTAAAATGATTGTCTGCTTCCTGGAGAAACAAACTCAGCAGATGAAGAAGCCTGTTTCACATATCAGTTATAATTAATGAGATCTGAAGTAAATGTTGAGAAGCAGACCTCGAACGAAAATACTCTTATGGCAGTATCTACAGATATTGTTAAAGTTTCTCCCCACGAATAAAGCATCCGAAACAGAATTTTTGCTAATACAAATGTTACACTTTCGCTCAAGGTACAAATAAAGTCTGCGTAACAACACCTAACGAAGCACTATAAACCAAATAGAACGGAATACATTACTGCTGAACGCTTTATTTCAATTGCAAACTAACGTATTATTCCTAACAGTTTTTAATGGTTAAAAGGTTCTTGATATTGAACAGTTCTTATCTTTGGTAACTGCTGAAAGCTCCACAAGCCAAGGTGGCTAAAAAGCATTTTACTGAACGACTGGTTTCAGCAGAGCTATGCTGACATCAACGTATCTCATGCTCTATCGACCTTGGCTTGTGAAGCTTCACTCAATTGCTATACGTTGCTAATCGCCACCAGGCTGACCATGTCAGCAGTATGTAATTCGTATCTTTCATTAGCTATAGTTAAAATATCTTGTTGTGCCAGACAGCGAAACTAAATTATTTGGGGGACAAACCCATAACAAGAAAAGTTTTAATTTAAAGTATGTATAGCTGTAGATGTTCTGAGCGATAACTAGGGTTACAAGATTTTACGAGAATTTGTAGGAGGTACCTGCTATGTCCAATCCTGAAGGCATCACAGTAGTTCGCAACGGTTAGCCATGTTTTCCTTGAATGAAGAACCCTGTAGGGTAGTTTGTGATTTATAAAATAATCCTTCGACACCCTTCCTATCTTACGGAAAAGATCTCAGTTATAACGGTTTCTAAGAGAGATGCCTTAAGACCACTTGCAAGATGGGGAGGGAGGGGTAGGGGCGTTATCCCAGAATATCTGTGGTGGTAAGAACATATCCCTCAATTGGAATTTACCCGAATCTGATTTCCAATCGACGTGCAGTTTCAATTCATTTGACAAGAACTCATACACAGTGAGATTCCGTCAGAAAGTGGCCTGTACAGTTCTGTATGTTGTCCTTTCTTCTAGGAGTGTTATTCAGCACGGTATACTCGAGAGCGTCAACGAAGTCAGAATAATTATGTCAGAGTGTACGCTGTAGGCAACATAGGACAGCTACATTTCCTTGTGCATCTATTTGTTTGTACCAAATTCCAGGACTTAGAGAACAGCGGAATGAATTTGCACACACCGCCCCATAATGTTTGTATTTTACAAAAGGCTAGTGAAATGAAACGATACAGAAGGGAGATACCATGTAAACTCTTTATTATTTCAAATGTAATCTACTTAACTGTTAATAAAATTACCCCACTTCATGAAAATGCAGTCAACGCATTCATCGGAAAATGTTTACAGTTGCTTACGGAAGCATGACTTATCATAGAAGATAGATTAAGGAAGAGCAAACCGACGTTTCCAGCATTTGTAGACTCAGAGAAAACTTTTGACAATGTTGGCTGGAATACTCTCTTTCAATTTCTGAAGTAGGCAGGGGTCAAATACAGGGAGCAGAAGGCTATTTATAATTTGGACAGAAACCAGATGTCAGTTATAAGCGTCGAGGGGCGTGAAGGGGATGCAGTGGTTGAGAAGGGAGTGAGACAGGGTTTTAGCTTATCTCCGATGCTATTTAATCTGTATATTGAATAAGTAGTAAAGAAAACAAAAGAAAAATTAGGAGTAGGAATTAAAATCCATGGAGAAGAAAAAAAAATTAAGTTTGCTGATGACATAGTAATTCTGTCAAAGACAGCACAGTGCCTGGAAGAGCATTTGAACGGAATTGACAGTGTCTTGAAAGGAGGAAATGAGATGAACATAAAGAAAAGCAAAACGAGAAAAATGCAATGTAATCAAATTAAATCAGATGATGCTGAGGGATTTAGTTTTGGTAATGAGACACTTAAAGTAGTACATGAGTTTTGCGGTTTTTGAAGTAAACTAACTGATGATTGTCGAAGTAAAGAAGCCACTCGACCTGAAAGAAGTCATTTGTCGCATGAGTGTCGTTGCAGACTGTTTCCAACTTCAGGGATCGGTGATGCTATCTGCAGCTCGGTCGTGCAACTCCAGGGACCTAAGGGGCGCTCTCGAAGGTCTCACTACTGCCATGGACTGTGTGATCAGTTTGGTTGATGAGGCCTGCTCCGTGGTAGAATGTTTGTTTCCGATAGACAATGCTCTGTTACAAGACGCACGGCCCCAGATCACACAGATAGTATCATCCGGGACTGATTTTGTGAGCCCGAGGATTAACTGTCGAATCTCCTCTGGCAACAACAGTCACAGAATGTCGGCACCATTCAGACTTTGTGGCCTACTTTAGAGAGAATAGTGCGTGATCGCTGTCCATCTGCATTATCTTTAGCTGAACTTGTAACCATTTTGTCGGGAAGAACTGTATAGCGTTCTCTTGACAACCAAAGAGGACATGTATGAATACGTTCAGAGAGGACTCTAAGCTGTTTTCAGTGCCATTCGTTTTCCTATACCGTATCAGGCATGGCAATATGCTGTGTTTTTGTTGATTCCAAATTTCTGTATAATTTGCTTGTGTGCCTGATCATATAGACGGCCTATTTTTCAGATATTTGATGAAGAAATGTGGAAGAGCTACTTGGATTGCATGAATTTCTTAATATATGTCTCAATTTATTGCAGCCAACGCCTCTAAAAAGAGTTTTTCGATAATCTGTGCACTGTAAGTCTTGTATTGAGATAAGATGTACAGTGCCCATATTAGCAGTGGAAACAAAAGCCATGAAATCTAAATCAGAGCATTAAGTACGAACTTTTGAAGACCAAGAAGAGAAATGCAATCTGGCCCGTTATGTTTAACAGGATATTCTCTGTCACACACACACACACACACACACACACACACACACACACACACATACACACACACACACGCACACCCACACACACACACACACACACACAAACTCATATTTTCATAAGCTAACACCAACAGAAATTGGTTTTTCCATAGATAACCTTTCGGCAGCGAGCAGTAAGTAATGACTCTGAAAAAGAGCTGAATAAATCCTTGCTTTTTCCTTATACCATCCAGATGAGCACATTAGAATATGCCCGCAAGCATATAGTTACTGATCCTAAGCATGAAGGAACAACTGAGCCATCAAAATTAACACACACTTAGAGAGTATAATTTCCATCTGGAGTGTCACTAAGTTAACAGATCACTCCCTAACACAGTTAGTAAGCACCAATCGCCGTAACTGCAGTTGGAGACCTACCGCTCTTCATCTGAAACATAATTTAATGCACAAAAGGAATTACTTATTACTAATATTTTGCAATTGCTGACTTAATTCAGTAAGTTGTCTCTTGACACAGCAGAATATTCACGAGCTGTAGTTAGAATCAACAAGTTAAAGTAATAAGGCGGCGAAGCACCGAGGTACTGTATAACATACAAGTGAAAAAGAAATGAATTTGCTTATTAGGAAATAATTCAGTTGGATAGTCATCAGTAATGTATATGTACACATTGTTACCGAAGCGATGGATTCGGTTTACAAGATGACGTGAGTCCTGAAAACCAAACTTCCGTGAATTTCACAATGAGCAATCCATATACTAAGTTCTGAGAACAAAAATTTCAATATAACACCAAGTCTTTTGTAATCTATATAGGAATGATAACTTAGAACCTAGAGGACTACAGATTGAAAATATAACAATCGTTACTACAACAAGCTATCATTTATCGAAGATTGTGCAACGTACGAGATTCCTTTTCGCCAAGCAAAAAATGCGGTCGCAAACGTGAACAAGCAGAAGTTGCGAGTAAACTACGCAGAAATGTACCAAGCATTTCCGAATTAACTGAGGCAACTCGCATTGATTTACTGGTCCGTCGGTTCTTAGTAGAATATTTTACATATTATAAGGGAAAACACATTGAACACTGGTGAATTTTCTACAGCATTTGTCCGCAGCTCGTGGTCGTGCGGTAGCGTTCTCGCTTCACACGCCCGGGTTCCCGGGTTCGATTCCATCTACATCTACATCTACATCCATACTCCGCAAGCCACCTGACGGTGTGTGGCAGAGGGTACTTTGAGTACCTCCCTTCTATTCCAGTCGCGTATTGTTAATGGAAAAGAGAATTGTCGGTATGCCTCTGTGTGGGCTCTAATCTCTCTGATTTTATCCTTACGGTCTCTTCGCGAGATATACGTAGGAGGGAGCAATATACTGCTTGACTCCTCGGTGAAGGTATGTTCTCGAAACTTCAACAAAAGCCCGTACCGAGCTACTGAGCGTCTCTCCTGCAGAGTCTTCCACTGGAGCTTATCTATCATCTCCGTAATGCTTTCGCGATATTTCATGTCTGCTTGTGTCTGTATATGTGTGGATGGATATGTGTGTGTGTGCGCGCGCGCGAGTGTATACCCGTACTTTTTCCCCCTAAGGTAAGTCTTTCCGCTCCCGGGATTGGAATGACTCCTTACCCTCTCCCCTAAAACGCACATCCTTTCGTCTTTCCCTCTCCTTCCCTCTTTCCTGATGAGGCAACAGTTTGTTGCGAAAGCTTGAATTTTGTGTGTATGTTTGTGTTTGTTTGTGTGTCTTTCGACCTGCCAGCGCTTTCGTTTGGTAAGTCACATCATCTTTGTTTTTTGATATAAATTTGATCATATGTTACACATCAATATAGGAATCCATACAATTACTGATCCAGCTGAACAGCAGAACATCTACAGAACCTAAATACACTCCTGGAAATGGAAAAAAGAACGCATTGACACCCGTGTGTCAGACCCACCATACTTGCTCCGGACACTGCGAGAGGGCTGTACAAGCAATGATCACACGCACGGCACAGCGGACACACCAGGAACCGCGGTGTTGGCCGTCGAATGGCGCTAGCTGCGCAGTATTTGTGCACCGCCGCCGACAGTGTCAGCCAGTTTGCCGTGGCATACGGAGCTCCATCGCAGTCTTTAACACTGGTAGCATGCCGCGACACCGTGGACGTGAACCGTATGTGCAGTTGACGGACTTTGAGCGAGGGCGTATAGTGGGCATGCGGGAGGCCGGGTGGACGTACCGCCGAATTGCTCAACCCGGCGGGGTCAGGGATTTTCTCTGCCTCGTGATGACTGGGTGTTGTGTGATGTCCTTAGGTTAGCTATATTTAAGTAGTTCTAAGTTCTAGAGGACTGATGACCATAGCTGTTAATGCCCATAGTGCTCAGAGCCATTTGAACCATTTTTTCTGCAGCATTTCTTATTTATTTCACAAACCAGTTTTCGGCTGTTGCGTAATCATCAGGTACAGGGATAAATATCTAAGGAACTTGCCTAAATTTACCATGTCAAGTAATTGAAATGAACGCACCAATTTTTTCCACCCTTGTAGAATTTTCAAATCAGTTTAGATCGACACCAGATGAATCTAGTCTTCATCCCAAAGGAAAACTGTAACCAGCGCAAGAGCAGAGCACAGGAAGACCCAAAATCGTTGAATCATTGGACGATATGTGGCTTCTAAACGGCAAAAATTTTCCGATGTACTGATAGACAACCGAACTATTGAAACAGCAAAGCTGTTTGTCAATGAATTTATTTCGGCCTGTATAATATGAAGTGAGCTTATGGCAATGCTGGTCCGGATATCAGAGGTTGTTTATCTGCCTAGTGCTAATCTAACTAACTGACAATTTGCGCATCTTTGTGAAAAGAATGAAATGAAATGATTAGGACAACACAAATTGCGAGTCCTCCAGAAAAGAAAAATATCCGATCTGACCGAGAATCGAACACGGAACCCCGAAATTGGAACAGTGATACTTGTTATTAGCCCACAAGTCACGGACAGTGCTTCTTAATCGAAGCTGAACACAACAGGGACACACAACACTTAATAATTAGTCTATCAACTTTCATTCCCTCAAGGATGCATTATTTCGAGTGAAATAATATTTATAGGTGCACCGTAAGCGAAGTACCAGAAACATACCAATTGACTGCTGACATATATCTTTTCGAGAAGAAATATTACTACACCGACATGAGCTGCACAAAGCAACTCGACGCAGTCCATCGTATTTCTCGGGCCAACTTAGTTCAATCAAATAATAACGCTAATAACTTACACTTAAAGATTTAGCTCAGTATTCTCGTAAGTTGTGCAATATATTACAACTTTAATTTTATCATGTAACTACCAGTTACTGCAGAAGTTCAAATGGTTCAAATGGCTCTGAGCACTATGGGACTTAACTTCTGAGGTCATCAGTCCCCTAGAACTTAGAACTACTTAAACCTAACTAACCTAAGGACATCACACACATCCATGCCCGAGGCGGGATTCGAACCTACGACCGTAGCGGTCGTGCGGTTCCAGCCTGTAGCGCCTAGAAGTGCTCGGCCACACCAGCCGGCGCAGAAGTATAAGAACTGCTTTTACCAAACCATTTACTGTAATGTAACTGACGGTACTGAATATTAGACTCAGTCTGATCTTAAGATATTATTCTGAAAATCGGTTAACGGTTGTTACATACAATTCTTCCATTGTATCTAGTCGAAATGCCTCTTATATTGCATGTTACCTTAATCTAAAGACTGTAACAACTGCGATACATCTTATTTTTTGTGGAACATGTGATTCTTCCAAATCAGTTACAGCTACAAGTACAAGTAAGTGTGATGACATGAAAGTATTTTTGATAGTATGGATGTACATGTTTATTAATCTTCCCATTACTGAAAGTCTGTACCAAGTAACCATTTTCTTCATATTTTTGCTAATAGTATTATAAGTATTCACTTCAGTAACGTTTCTACGACAGTAAATTTCCTTCAAACCGAGTAAAAAAGTTAAACATCCGAACATCGTTATGGCTCTGTATTTTTCCGAGCTGGTGAAGATACGAAATACACTGTGCAGTGACATTAATGTGATCACCTATCGTAAGCCGGAATAACTGCCTTTTACAGTGCGGACAGCTGTGAGACGTGGAGAAAGGCAGTCATTGAATTTCTGGAAGGTACCGACATGGATGTGGAGCCATGACTACTCCAGTGTCGTGAGCAGCTGCGCGAGGTTGCTCGATTGAGGATCGTGCCTGGTGGAGGTGGTTTCTCATTTTCTTGATTGGTTCTAAATCCGCGCAGTTTGGTGGCCAGGAGAGTACGGTAAACTCATCCTGATTCTATTCGAACCACAAACGTGTGCTGCGAACTGTGTGACACGTTACATTGTCCTGCTGGTAGAAGCCATCGTGCCGGGGAGAGAAAACTGCACATGAGGGTGGGCATGGTCCCGAAGAATGCATCCATACTTGTGTTCATCCAATGTGCCTCTCGGAATGATGAGATCACCCAGGAAATATTAGGAAAATATCCCTCAGTCCATAACTCTCCCTTCCCTTTCTTGCACCCTTACTGCGATTGTTGCAGGGTGTTCACTCTCAGTCTGACGAAGCACAAAATGTGATTCACCTGAAACGGCTGCCATTCATTGGACATCTAGTTGCGATATATGCGTCAAACTTGCCGCCATCGTCGTCAACGAGCATCAGTCATTATATGAGAATGAACCAGTCGCCTGCTGGAGAAGCCTTTTAGCACCAACGTTCGCTGGACTGTACTGACTAGACACTGTTGGTAGCTCCTTGGTTCATCTGGGTGGCCAGCTGCTCAACATTCGCACGTCTATTGGTCCGTACACATCTCCACAGCAGTCGTTCACTCCTGTAGTCAATGACCCATGGTGCACCACAGCTTGCTTGGTTCCGGTTTTGAACAGGGCCATTTGGCACGCACAGTATAGGCTACTTCAACTACAGCGGCACTCGAACAGTTTACAAACTTAATCCTTTCGGAAATACTCCCACCCTTGGCCCCATAACGATTACCACTTCCTTATGGACGTCAGCGGCAGCACTCCGTTTCGACATATCGACAACGACTGCACTCTTATCCGTGTCCAGAAACACGCTTTAATAACGTCTACTGCTAATGCTTGCACCCTTAGTCTGTGAGTGGTTACTGCACGTTGCCGTCGAACATAGGCGGCTGTAATATTCCCCTTCTTTCCTTTTTCGCAGCTGTGCCATCGTCGGACGAACACACACACAAATTCCAGAAAACAGGGCGAGCACGAGAGAAGTAGGAGCTGCGAGAGATGTAAAACGTATTAGAGATAGAGACAGAAAGAGCTCTCTTGATTAAGCACCCACGTGCAGGCATAAGCATATCAAAAGAAAGTAAATAGCCTCCCGGACAGAACGTAATCAGCTTACTTCACTTTTTCAGCGAAACGCACCACATTTCATTTAGTTGTGGACGCTCAGTTGCAGTAACATCCATACGAGAAAGAGTAACATCTCTGAAAATTTTCATTTAACTAGGAAATTTTAAGTCACTGCTTCTCAGGGAGGAATAGCAAAGAGGTTCTTCCACTTATACCACTCGCAGATATGCTCATGACCTGAGGCCTCGTGCTAACTCTGCCAGCAAAACCCCTGTATCATGGGGACTAATTGCGGTATTAAAGCGCTCACTGAGGCACAACTGATTAATTGCGTACGTGAAAGCCTAAACAGGGACAACATACGTTGGAGAATGTGATATTCCCACGATACCGAAGAACGGTAACCAGAATCGCCAGTGGTACATTTCAGGCAAGTAGCAGAATATATTGTCGTAAAATACTGATCGAGACAGCGCTAATAACAAAGTATATTTCATAATTTATTGCCACAACCACATGTTCCGCAGATAATGTTATGTCATGATGGCTATTTGTTTCTTGCTATCCACGGCGAACTCTAACTTAAGAGAGGACTTACATCCTGCCTGTTTCGCTTGTATTGGAAAAGTACGTGATGTTTCTGTGAATATTTATGCATAATATTTATCTCGAGTTTTAACCTCATAGATGAAAAACGGGTTTTCCATGTAGTTGTATTTAACTTATGATGTTTATTGCTAATTTTCAGATATTTTCAGAGCAAGTTTTTTCCTCGTTGCTAGCTAGCACTGTTTACAGATGAAAAATCTTAGTTTCAGTGGCACAATTCCTTTATTTCGCCTTTTACTGACTCGTTTGCATTTTCGTCTGTTTGCCTTCTCTGCTATTAGGAAAGTTTTGCAGAGTTATACAAAACAACTGTTAGATCCAACGAACGCAAATGCGGCAATAGTTAAAGCAGGTTCGTAGAAAACGGAGAAAATGCTAAGGGCTGAGTGAAACGAATCGGTTTTCACTGCCGGTAACGAAATAAATATCTTTTACCGTAAAAATATTTAAAATGTGCAATAAATACTCATACGCGAGACTGTTTAACGTATAAGAGTCTGAATGCAGAAGAGTATTATGTATACAACATTCTCAGAAGGGCATTTGACGATGATTCGGCAATGTAAGCGAGCCGGCCGGCCGGAATGGTCGTGCGGTTCTGGGCGCTGAGGTCTGGAACCGAGCGACCGCTACGGTCGCAGGTTCGAATCCTGCCTCGGGCATGGATGTGTGTGATGTCCTTAGGTTAGATAGGTTTAATTAGTTCTAAGTTCTAGGTGACTGATGACCTCAGAAGTTAAGTCGCATAGTTCTCAGAGCCATTTGAACCATTTTTTGTAAGCGAGCCGTGGTTGGTGTAACAGTCCCTTAAACTCCACTACTCTCTAGAAAGACGGAAACAAAGCCATAATACCAAAATATTCCACTCTGAAGGACACTGATTAGCTGACCTAAATTTACGTCCTTCGCTATTATACTGCACAAAAACAAATTACTAACTGAGAGAAAGGAAACACTACTTACTAGGGGCTTTCCGCAACTAATACAATACTTTTTTCTCGGCTGATTTCGGTTGGAACACTGTGGGACATCGTGGAATATTTCCGCTTCAGCCCCTGTAGTTTCATGAAATTCCAATAGGTGGGGCCGCTGTCGAAGCTTCCAAAATGACGTCTGCCGTGGAGTTGCGTTCCAAGAAGAGAGTTTCATCTGGTGGAAAAACAGTACATCTCAGATATTCATAGGCCCTAGTAGAATGTTTACAGAGACCCAGCAATGAACAAAAGCACGGTGAGTCGTTGGGCGAAGCGTCAGTCACCATGAAAAGGGTCGCGCAAACCAGTCCGATCTCCTGCGCGCTGGCCGGTCACTCAAAGATGCGACTCCTGCATCGGTGTAACGTGTGGACATTCTTATTGGTGGTGATCTACGGATCACAGTGCCTTACGTCGCTGTAGGACTGGATGTCTCTGTTAGTAGTGCTGACAAACTCGTCCACCAATTGGGGTACTTAACGGTGTGTCTCCGCTGGGTTCCGCGCCATGTAATACAAGACCAAAGAAAAGCAACAAAGGACAGTCTGTATGGAATGAAGAATACACTCCTCGAGATGCACTCCGTGGATGATGGGGACGTTACCTCCGACGTCGACCAATAGAGTTGTACTATGGAGGCATACAGACCCTACCTGTAGCGTGGCATAATGCTGTCACATTCAACGAAGATTACCTTGAAGAATGGATTTCGCACCCGAAAGAGTGGAGAATAATATTGTGTACTTGAATCTTGAATAAAACCAACCTGCATTCAGAAAAAAAATGTGTTGAATCACTTACTGAGCGCCCCTCCTAACAGGGGCTTCAGATGTTCATATGTACGTTTACAATTTCTTCCTCAACGTGCGAATTATCGAAGTTGAGGGTGTACAGATTATCATTTTGACGTACAAGTAGAGTCGTTCATGCGAACTGAAAATACCCAGGAAGAGCCAGATCATATTTAAAATTTCCTATACTGCCAAACTCCCACTCAGGCACTGACCCAGAGCCACAGACGTAATATTTACGGGATTGTGTGTCGAGGAGTGATATGATTGAGGAGGTACATTCAGTAGCATATGTGTACACTGTCTGCAAAATATGGTGCGAATAGAGTTAATGGTAAAGAAGTAATAAATTGAAAACTTCATTTCTGAGAAACTCAGCTCCGTCTCGAAAGTGTTAAACAAATAATTAACAAGATGCTTGTCTTTATCTATAGACTAACAAAATATGTTCTTTCATGGGAGTTATAACTTGTGTGTATAAGTTAGTAGTCGCACTTTCAAAACATTGTTAGGTTCATTGAACTTACATATTTTGCAACGCTATTGATAAATGTGAATCCACAGATGAAATTTCAATGCAGTAGTAATTAACATAGAAAAATTAAAAAGAATTTATAATATACAGGGTGGTCCATTGACAGTGACGGGCCAAATATCTCACGATATAAGCATCAAACGAAAAAACTACAAAGACGGAAACTCGTATAGCATGAAGGGGGAAACCAGATGGCGCTATGGTTGGCTCGCTAGATGGCGCTGCCATAGTTCAAACGGATATCAACCGTATTTTTTTAAAATAGGAAACCCTATTTTTATTACATATTTGTGTAGTACGTAGAGAAATATGAATGTTTTAGTTGCACAACTTTTTTTGCTTTGTGATAGAAGGCGCTGTAATAGTCACAAACGTATAAGTACGTGGTATCACGTAACATTCCGCCAGTACGGACGGTATTTGCTTCGTGATACATCACCCGTGTTAAAATGGACCGTTTACCAATTGCGGAAAAGGTCGATATCGTGTTGATATATAGCTATTGAGATCAAAATGCCCAACGGGCGTGTGCTGTGTATACTTCTCGGTATCCTTGACGATGTCATCCAACTCTCCGGACCGTTCGCCGTATAGTTACGTTATTTAAGGAAACAGAAAGTGTTCAGCCACATGTGAAACGTCAACCACAACCTGCCACAAATGATGATGCCCAAGTAGGTGTTTTAGCTGCTGTCGAGGTTAATCCGCACATCACTAGCAGACAAATTGCTCGACAATCGGGAATCTCAAAAACGTGGGTGTTGAGAATGCTACATTATCATCGATTGCACCCGTACCGTATTTCCATGCACCAGAAATTTGAACGTCGTGTACAGTTTTTCCATTGGCCTCAAGAGAAATTACGGGACGATGACAGATATTTTGCACGCGTTCTGTTTAGCGACGAAGCGTGATTCACCAACATCGGTAACGTAAACCGGCATAATATGCAGTATTGGGCAACAGAAAATCCACGATGGCTGCGACAAGTGGAACATCAGCGAACTTGGCGGGTTAATGTATGGTGCGGCATTATGGGAGGAAGGATAATTGGCCCCCATTTTATCGATGGCAATCTAAATGGTGCAAGGTATGCTGATTTCCTACGTAATGTTGAATCGATGTTACTACAAGATGTTTCACTGCATGACAGAATGGCGATGTACCTCCAACATGATGGACGTCCGGCACAAAACTCGCGTGCGGTAGAAGTGGTATTGAATAGCATATTTCATGACAGGTGGATTGGTCGTCGAAGCATCATAACATGGCCCGCACGTTCACCGAATCTGACGTCCCCGGATTTCTTTCTATGGGGAAAGTTGAAAGTCATTTGCTATCGTGATCCACCGACAACGCCTGTCAACATGCGTCAGCGCATTGTCATTGCATGTGCGAACATTACGGAAGGGGAACTACTCGCTGTTGAGGTTATTTTGAGCATATATTGCATTAATGTGGTACTTGCAGGTAATCACGCTGTAACAACATGCGTTCCCAGAAATCGTAAGTTCACAAAAGTACATGTGTCACATTAGAACAACCGAAATACAATGTTCAAACGTACCTACGTTCTGTTTTTTAATTTAAAAAACCTACCTGTTACCAACTGTCCGTCTAAAATTGTGAGCCATATGTTTGTGACTATTACAGCGCCATCTGTCACAAAGCGAAAAAGTGGTCCAAACATTCATATTTCTTCACGTACTACACGAATTTGTAATGAAAAATGGGGGTTCCTATTTTAAAAAACGCAGTTGATATCAGTTTGACCTATGGCAGCACCGTGTATCCGGCCAAACATAGCGGCATCTGGTTTCCCCCTTCAAGCCAGACAAGTTTCGTTATTAGTAGTTTTTTCGTTTGACGCTTATTTCGTGAGAAATTTGGCCCGGTCACGATCAATGGACCACCCTGTGTATGAAGAAAGTAACTGTTCTCGAAAGAACAGATACCATTGATGGCCGTACAGTTTCTCCAGAGTAAATGATAATTAACTGAAATCCCCAGATGCCGACAGATGTTGTTTATATACCTCGATGGGGACAGCTAAAAATATGTTCCCCGACCGGGACTCGAACCTGTGATCTCCTGTTTACGTGGCAGACGTTCTATCAATTTGAGCCACCGAGAACAGATGTATAGCGCCACTGCAGGACTTATCCCTTGCACTCCTGCCGTGAAATCCATATTCCCAACTGTCCACATTCTACATGCCTAATGTACCTAATAGATATTTGCCCATCCACTCATTCCTCGCGCACACTAAGTTAACGTTTCCCGTAAAAGTTCGGACAGCCTGTTCGCATTTGCACAGACGAAGGTCAGTGGCTGGGTAGCCTTTAACTATGTATAAATGAAGATAGTAACTGTTCTCGAACGAACAGATACCACTGATGACCGTCATTTATAGTATTCAACCACACACCCGGTAACCTAACACGCTATCTTTCACTTAAAATTTCGCTTACAGTCCATTCCTACCCTTCGCTTACCAAAAATCAGTATAGCTTCGCCTACCAGCTGGGCCTCCCAGGCCCGTGTGATTTAAATTGGGATAAATTGACATTGTTTTCACGGCTTATGATTTGAGCGATTTTTGAGGTATAAATAATTTTAAAATAACTTTATTTATTCAATGTTTATATTTTAAGAAAAATTTAAATTTTTATACTTTTACTAATGGCTTTTATTGTTATTGCAAATTAGCGAGGGGTCTACAGACAATAGCAGAACGTTACGAGCATACAAATTTGGTGCACTTACAACGTGTAATTTGAGTTATTCTATCTTTCTTCTCTACACATTACGCAGGATCTTCTACTGTTTGTTGGTTGGTGGTTTCACTGCCCTTCCTGGATCCGGTGCTTATAATGAATTGATAGATTTCTTCAAACATGCTTGTTCCTTCCCCAAATAGATGATAAAAGCCCGTCTCATTTTTATGGGTAGCCAGCATCATTCAAATTATGTCTGCCTTTATTGCAGCTACACGATCATGTTCAAGAAAATAGCCAGTGGCCAACGTATTGTTTTCTCTTCACACTGTATCATAGCGTCTTCTGGTCCATGGTGTCAACGCCGTCCTCTGTGGCCTTGTATGTCGTTATAACTTCAGACTTCGTTACTTGTGATGGTCATCAAGAGAGCTAAGAACTGTAACAACTTAGTTTCTCTGAAGAATGTAAGGAACTATCATCACATCTGCTTGAAAACCTAATAATGCAGACCATACTTCATGTTCTTTAGGAGTAACAAAATCGGCAGACAGTTTATCTTTGTTTTCTCGGATAGCAGTAATTAGTGTCAGACCTTCTGACACCAAAAAATGAGCTAAATCGAGCGTTGTATAGATATGATCATAAGTGATATTACGTACAGTGTTTTTAAATTTTGTCTCTTTGGTTTTCACGACACTTTCTCTAATCGCAATGCTCTGGTTTTCTCCTCCTTCCCCAAATACACTTTCATCCCCCAGGTTGTTGCACTGCCACAAATTGCCCAGAGCCTTATTTCCCATCTACACGGTTTGATGGGATGCACTTTCGAAATGGATAGCCTTCTCGAAATGTGACCAACTGTTCATCAACTGTCCTGCACCATCCTCGAATATAGGCACTCCTAAGGGTAATTTTCCGCATCTCAATAACTTATCTCATTGGTTCCAATGTGTCACTTCAACTATGTTCACATTGAGCTGGTGCATGGTCAAAGCACAACACCCTCAGAATAGCATGGAAGCGGTCACGAGACGTAATTTCGTTGAATGGTGGTCGACCGTTCTTGATACTCCAAAGCTGAACGATTACTTCTTTTCTTAATTTGTAAACTCCAGTCAGGATTAGAACACCAATACACTTTTTTATTTCATGCATGTCTATATCCACCCAGTCCTCGTAAACGATTCGATCTTCCATGTTAGTCCACATACACACTTTGTCAATGAGGGATACACCAAAGAACAAAATTCTTCATTATCACATGTCCTAGGTCGTGCGGTAGCGTTCTCGCTTCCCACGCCCGGGTTCCCGGGTTCGATTCCCGGCGGGGTCAGGGATTTTCTCTGCCTCGTGATGGCTGGGTGTTGTGTGCTGTCCTTAGGTTAGTTAGGTTTAAGTAGTTCTAAGTTCTAGGGGACTTATGACCACAGCAGTTGAGTCCCGTAGTGCTCAGAGCCATTTGAACCACATGTCCTAATCGAATAAGTTGTGGGTCACTGGTCTTCTTTTAATACTACCTTTTCACTTCGACTACCATACATTCGAGCTTGAGGAGCTATAGCCCGAATTTTATTCCCATTACGAGAAACCAATAATCACATTCAACACAATTTTGCACCAAACTGACCTTCTCAATAATCATAAAACAATTCTTCATTATCAGCATCCTCGTGTGGCTTTGAGTTTTCAGGGACATCTGTCACATTATCATCATCACTGGAAGATTCACGTTCACTAGTTGGGTCATCAGAATCAGAAGACTGCTCCAACAATTCGCTTAAACTCCTTATCTGGTTGCCCTTTTCTCCGAACGTTTTCAGTTTGTAGAAAAGACAACGTTATGAAATAATGCACAAAAATAAACATGCAAAAATCACAAGGAGAACAATTGAACACGGAGAGAAAAAAGAGTCAACAATGGCAAATGAACAGACACTGCGCAGACAGACATCTGTTTGTTGGAAAGTTGCTACCAACTCGCACTGGCTGCGAGGCCCGTACGAAAGGAATTGTGCACCTTCGCTTTAACACAAAGTCATACTTAAATTTTTATAATTTTTCCAAAAATTATGACTAACTTGACAAATAAAGGATGTCATAAAATTTCATAAAAGTGAAATGCATAGAACAGAAGATATTAAACATCCCGGAGGGGCCTCTGAGCCACAATGGTAGCTGAAGAAACACGCAAAACTCAAGCACAAGCAAATTTGAGCGTCATGGCGGAATAGATTATGATACAAATTGAAACATGGATAGCTTAATATCCGAACTGATCTGGAAAAAAATAAGAAAAAAGAACCTTCATAGCAAGACACTCTTTGAATGTAATACGATAAACATGTAGTCTGAATCGTCATCGGATGTTATGTTCTCATCATCTGCCGACACGTGAAGGACTGTGTAAATCACTTCATCCAGACATTTCTCCTTTTCACTGCTCGTTTAGAAAACAAAACCAACGAAACGTACAGAATCTGAACGTCGGCTTGCACCTATGAAACAAGAGAAGATAATCAACATTTCAAAACCGCCGAAATTTTGGAGTAGCCCACCTAGCAAAAACTACGAAGCGTGCAGATCCGACAGACGTTTGCAGGAGCCTTGAATATACGTTCGACATCGCGGGAAATCCTCTCTGGAGCGACGTAATATTACGTCTGCCTTTCATCTCCATTTCCCGCAAGCGCCATAATATTACGCAAGCCGGGAACTGTGTATTAATATCTGAACTCTTCTGTGCACACTACTGGAGTAGTCGCTGGAATATTTTCCGCAAACCTCAGTTTTCGAGAGTAATATCATTATTTACTATATCTTTTTCTGTGTAATAGGAACACCAGACAGGAAAACCGACGACTGGTGATGTAAGTCAGTAGTAACACACTTGATTTCCCAATGGAAATAACTTGGTAGAGAAGGGAAAGATGTTCATGCTGACAGCAATGGTGGGAGCTGCCTTATTCGTATATGTGGCGGCTTCGAGATATATGGGGATTTACTGCCATAGGATCAAAAACTCTTCTTTGACAGCAGTATCAAAAATTTCTCTAGACTGAATCTGCGCTACTTTTTAGTGACTTGTGACTTGTCACCAGTGCCAGACATCCAAGTATACGGGACATTCACTGTACAATTGCTGCCGGAAGGTAGTCATGGCGAAGAGACGTAGCAAGGAGGTGTCTCAGTTCATTGTTAAAAACTACGTCATTGCGAAGAGGTAAAGGTCTTCAACAATAATCCCAAGTGGTTCTCAAACTAGCGCCCTAGATAGTGTAACAAAGCGAAAATGTTTGGAGAAGGGTTAGAAACAAAAGTCATCAACTTTACCCTGGAACAAAACTGCAACATTACAGTGGGTGAAGAGACACAGATTAATGACCTCTGACGACTGGAAGCATGTAGGTATGTCAGATGAAACACCACTTTCCTCTAAAATATTTGAAAGAACGAATGCTCGTTTGTGTCGTACACGTCTGGAATATTTCCTGGAGAATTAAGCGCGGGAAGTGGTGCACGCTGGAAGAGAGTTTTAAATGTTGATTGGATGTTCAAACAGAACTAAAATGTTTAGTTAGGGTGAAATAAATGGATATCTGCTGCTGGATATCTACTTAGTGTCACCTGTACCTTACCGGGAACCGCAAGATCTGTAATGTTGGATAATATTTACAGTATCCATCAGGAAGAACGTGCATTTAGTTCGTCAAGGGAATCATTTAGCACCAATGATATAAATAGGACTGTCCTCACCCTAACCGGATTGTATCTCAGAGTTATTCGTCTTGAACCATGTAATGTCACAAAATCTATCTGAACGAGAAAAACGCCATGAGTTTTTAAGACGTCTTATATGACCGAACGCTACTACAGTCCACGGCAGTGTGAACAGCAAATGCTAGAGAGCTCACTGATGTACTGCATACTGTCACTCATAGGGATAACATGATAGTTTTCAGTGAAATTAAGGTATTTTACTACTATGAAAACGGTATCTGGAGAATCATTTTGTTATTAGCTAGTCATATTATCAGTGTGTCCAGGGTGATGTTGATTAACTACTGTATAAGAAAAAAAGCATTTTGCAATGACATATCTAGTTTCTACAGATCTGTTTTTTGACGTTCCAATAACTGTGATTTTCTGTGTTCATCAGTCCATATGTATGGAGACCGTGAATTTTTATTGCATGTGAAGGAAATAAATTTTCAGATTGAAGATAGTATGACGAGTGAAGGATTTTCTTGCCAAATGTTATCCTTTAAGTTATTTTTGAGAAGAAATTGCTGCAAATTGTAGTTGGTTTTCCAATACTCCGTATCTATATAGAGGGGGACTAGGTTACAGTACATTTCTAACATATGCATCGGAGATACCTACATCAATGGGAACTGCGAAATGTCAGACGTATGTGCTGGAACATGTTTCCGCAGCAGTCAGATATATAAGGGTAGAGTTATAGAAATGAACACTACACGTGGAACTGCAGTAATATGAAAGACGTAACGTTTATATAGACTACTGTTATAATAGCCAAAATGAGATTAGTGTGTGCGCTAGCTGCTATAGCCTTACAACCCGATTATCAAGACAGCACTTTCAGTAGAGCTGCAAGAATATTTTCATGTGGGTGAAAATGAGCTGCACTAGACACGGTTAACAATAACAGAAAGAAATTTTTGGTCTTTAATCAACAAACTGAGATCCTGAAACTTTTCTAGAATATACTTTGAAGAACCGAAATAAAATCATAACTTTTTCAAAAGAACATTTCAAGCAAGTCAGATTAATATACATAATATTGTGATATCACTGTTTTCGTCATGCTGTAAAATAACATGCGTTCGTACACCTTAACAGAGCATTGTTTTGAATCAAATGCATCTTACTGAGCAGTAAGTTTCAAAATTGTTTAGATTCAAATGTGGTAGTAGAAATGTTAACTTTGAGCTTAAATGAAAGCAGGTGTTGGACTATTTAGGTCTTGTGCTTTAGTTATGCAGCTATAACCGGTATATGATGTACGAGAAGAGGTATTTCGTACGGCAGTGAGTAAAAAAGCTAAGAAGAAAGCTGATTGTGTAGATATTCTTCAAAAGAACATTTCAAGCAAATCAGATTAATATACATAATATTGTGATATCACTGTTTTCGTCATGCTGTAAAATAACATGCGTTCGTACACCTCAACAGAGCATTGTTTTGAATCAAATGCATCTTACTGAGCAGTAAGTTTCAAAATTGTTTAGACTCAAATGTGGTAGTAGAAATGTTAACTTTGACCGTAAATGAAAGCAGGTGTTGGACTATTTAGGTCTTGTGTTTTAGTTATGCAGCTATAACCGGTATATGATGTACGAGAAGAGGTATTTCGTATGGCAGTGGGTAAAAAAGCTAAGAAGAAAGCTGATCGTGTAGATATCACGCCACTCAGCTCGTCTCTACCACTCTAACGTGAAGCCCCCCACTTCGCCGAGATTCATTAATTTGACTAATAAGATGTGGAAAAGTAAGCAGGTAATATGAAAAATGGCGATTTCCTATAATTTCTTCGTAATTCAATTACAGTAATTATAGCTGAAGATCTAATTTTTGTTATTGATTACCTAGGATCATATGTGAAGATTACTTTTATGCCATTAAAATACTAATATCTAGTAATAACTAATATTACGTCGTTGAAATACTAATTAGTAATAATACTAATAAAATAACTAATAACTTCCTCCTTTTATTAAAGACTGAAGTTCTCAGTCCTGAAGTGGACAACTTTTGTTGGAACTAACTACTTCTGAATTGCTGAAATGAATTTCTGTCAGTTACGCTTATACTGAAACAGCAGTAACTACTCACACAGAAGCAATTTCTTTTTTACATTGGTTACATCAAAACTGAGGCTCATAATTTTTTAAATTATTTCATATGGTGATTAATAGACAAAAATGAATGAATAACTGTTGTAGGCAACATGTTGAGTGTGTGACCTCACTTTAATTCTTACAGCCATAAATTGTGAATGTCAAGCATCCATTAACATCATTATTTCACTGAAACAATAATAAATTTAGATATTCAATGAAACAAAGTTGCAGTGCTGGAGTAAGATAGCATATATAGTTACAAAAATCCCAGTAGCCACATAAAAGAATTTAATATAGCTCAATGAAACCGAAATGTGTGAAATTGACAAGATAAATTTCTTTCAGTAGTTACTGCTAAAAATAATTTCAGAACTTTGATTATAGTTGTTACTAAAAATTTAATAGGTGTGTTCAGTTATTTAAAATCGGCTGAAATGTGAGACTGGGAAGTATTTTACTCTTAGTTTCTGTCAAAATTATTAATTTTTATTAATCATAAAAGTCATTGTGATGCATGATATACAGTATAACAGAACTCAGACCATGAACCAAATGATGACCCTAGAAAGTGATTATAGTTCACAATTATATTTTTCACAAAAGCTACGTTTTCCTCACAATGTCAAACAGTTGCAACCCCTTTACACAACTAAAAGTCTCAAACTATTTTTTGATCTTACAGTTTGTAATGTTGCAGTGAATAAGTATACTCTAAGTACGAAAACATGGAGAGAAACTAAGCCTAATGAAAGGGTGAGCTATAGGGAAGACGACTGTTATGTTGATAAGGAATAATATTTTAACAAGGTGAGGGAAATGAAACAAGTCTATTATGGGATAACAATGTAAGCTGTTGCTGTTAAATTGTACTAATAATTTAATACATAGGTCACCAAATGTCTGAACATCAATGATTAAATGAAAATAAAGGAATATGTCCTATTGTCTTTAGGTTGCTTGGAAGCTGCCTATTATTTAAAGGAAGGTTTTCACCATGGAATTGTCTTAAGAAACCATATTCTCCACATACAAGTGTGGCTGATGCCCTTGGCTAATCTACAGTCTGATATCACAGGATTAATTAACCACCGAAATTATATCCAGAATGATTCAATTATCGCAGTTATTTTAGGAAACTTTACACACATGGGAAAATTAAACATGTCAAACATCTTCTTTCAAAGAAATAACAAGAAATACGTGAACTAATAAACTGGTTCAGTTACAAGCTATATATGTATGGTGATGCTGTAAGGTAGAAGTAAACACTGTGTAAAAGAAGCATTATTTCCAGATATCGCAACTGTATTGACTTATATGATGTGGCACAAATAACCGCGTTACACATGGTATTAAAGACTTGCTCCAGAATAAATACGTGCACCGTGGAAGCTAAGGAGTATGTCATGGTAACTCAATATTCGCTTTAACAAACTTTAAGTTCCGAGTCACGAAAGAATTGTAAAATGACTGACTGTACTTCGAAAGAGAAGTTTACAGATCTCAGCTGCATGTGAGTGAAACTCGAACCTGGATGCTCCGCTTCTCTGGAACGGTTGTCTTAACAGCCCTAGCCATCCGAGCACACCTATCGAACCCAAATTCCCATATACCGCACACTTTCTCCGTCCCGTATCCCCCATATGCTCGCAGCCCAAATTCCCACATGTTGTACAGTACAATTATAGTGTCCTCTGACCCTTATCCCCAATTTGCTCTGAGCTATTCAGCTATTCAGCTGAACTCCGCAAGCTTTGGACGATTGTGAGCAAAGACAAAGCGCTTATACGTAAATATTTACATGTAAATACTTATATAACTCGTTTGAAGAAGAAACTGGAGTCGATAAGGAAGGCATAGGGGATTCAGTACTAGACTCTGGATTTAGAAGAGCTCTGAAAGATACAAGATCAAATAAAGCAGAATTCACTGACAACATTCTATCTGAAATTCTAAAATAATTGAGGGAAATTACAGTCAAATGACAACTGTAGTTTGTGTGGAGAATTCGTAAGATGGGCGGCGTACCATCTGACTTTCGGGAAAATATCATCCGCACAATTCCGTAGACAGCAAGAGCAGAGAGGTGAGAACACTATAGCAACATGAGCTTAACATCTCATACATCCAAGCCGCTGACAAGAACAATATACAGAATAACGGGAAAGAAAACTGAGGATCTGTTAGATGACGATCATTTGGCTTTATGAACGTCAAAAGCACAAGAGCGGCACTTCTGACTTTGCCCAAGACTGAAAAAAAAAATCATGATACGCTCATAGGAGCTGTCGACGTAGAAAAACCATTCGAAAGTGTGGAATGGTGCAAGACGTTCGAAATTCTGAGAAAAATAGAAGAAAGCTGTAGGGAAAAATGCGTGACAAATAATCGCTATAGAATTCGAGAGGGAGTAATAAGATTAGAAGACCAAAAACGAAGTACTCGTACTCAAAGGGTATACGACAGGGATGCAGTCTTTCGACCCTATAGTTCAATCTATGCACTAAAGAAGAAACGAAGCTTATAAATGATATGCTCTAGAATGGGATTAAATTTCAGGGCGAACTGATGTCGGCGATAAATTTCGCTGAAGACACTCCATCCTACGTGAAAGTGAAGAAGTATTACAGGACCTATTGAACGTAATGAACAGTCAAATTAGTCAAAAAATGGATTGAGAGTAAACCAGGTAAAGGCAAAAATAATGAGAGCTGGCAGAAATGAAGACAGTGAGGAACTCAGCATCAAAACAGATTGTCACGTAGTAGACATAGTTAAGGAATTCTGCTGACTTGGAGGCAAAACACTTGAATGACGAAGTAAGGAGGGCTTAATACTGGCTGGCACTGGGAAGCATTGCATTCGTGGGCAAGAGAAGTGTATTAGTATCAAACATAGGCCTTCGTAGAAGGAAGGAATTTTTGTGAAAGTACGTTTGGAGCACAGATTTGATTGGTAGTGAGTGAATGAAAGTGGGAAAAACGGAACAGAAGGGAATCGAAGAGACTCAGAAGTGGTACTACACAAGACTGTTAAAATTCAGGTAAACTAATAAGGCATAACAGAGGATGGAATACATCTAAAAATAATTGACGACTTACGGCCTTGCCGCAGTGGTAACACCAGTTCCCGTCAGACCACTAATGTTAAGCGCTGCCGGGTGGGTGACCATCCGGTCTGCCGAGCGCTGTTGCCAAGCGGGGTGCACTCAGCTCTTGTGAGGCAAACTGAGGAGCTACCTGATTGAGAGGCAGCGGCTGCGGCTGCGGCCTCGTCAACTGACATACGACCAGGAGAGCGGTGTGAAGACCACATGCCCCTCCATCTCCGCCTCCAGTATCACCTACGTCTGAGGATGCCACGGCGGCCGATCGGTAACGTTCGGCCTTCCAAGGCCTGTCCGCAAGGAGTATTATTGACGACTTACGGACGCAAGGGCTACGCTGAAATGAAAAGTTTCGCACAGGAGAGTAATTCGGGGAGGGCCACATAAATAACTGACAGAAGGCAGAAAACAAACAAGTTACCTGTCCTTTGAAGGACCATTACTACATCTTTGTATTTTTCCTGCTGCCATTTCATTGCCTTTCCTATTTATTTCATTCCAAAAAGGCTTACATCTGCAGGCCTATCTTTTCCTAAAGTACTTTCTTTTACCGTCGATCACTTGAAATACTTCTTATTTTCTCTACGGTTGCTTCGCAATTACCTTCCATGCAGCCATTTGATTTCTTTCTGTATAGGTGGCTATTCCCCTGCGAAGTAACAGCTGAAGATTACCGCAGAACTCCTTCTTCATTCCCGCTATCACACATGTATTCTCCTGCAACAATGCATTGAATTTCCGAACCGCTCTGTTCCCCTTCCTCATGAGTGTTATTCATCGATTATCATCTCACTTTACACTGAGGCGACAAAACTCGTGGGATTTCGATATGCACGTCTAAAGATAGCGGTTGTATAGCGTTCACAATGTTTGAAAGGAGAGGGTACTGGAGGCGCTAAATGGTAATTAAAGCTAGATGCATGGGGGATTCAATTTCGGAAATGGTTAGCAAAATCAATGCGATCCATGACTTGTCACCTGAGCGTTCGTACCGAGTTAGCCGTTCAGTAACTTCATACACTGTCACTTAATTTTCTGCTTGTGAAATTCACATCTATACCTGAATTACTGCCGTTGACGTCTGTTTCCTGCCGATTCTGATGGAAATAATCTGTTACTCAAGTCTTCAAAGACACTCATTCTCTGACTACCCTACCCTTTCCTAACGAAACGTACTCCCATTATCGTATTTTATGCCTTGCCATCTGCTCACAAATACTTATCTTCTCTCCATTTCACTTCACGCACCAGCTCTCTACAGGGTTTCCCATTAATTTTACGAGAATTTGGAGGGGTCGCAGAGGGTATCTTGAAGAACAAATCAAGCAACAACGGAAACGTTACCCAAAGATGCTACAGAGCCTCGAAGTTACAAGAGTCCAACCCCTGGGCTGCCCCCACAGTAGCAAACGTTACTTCGTCCGCTGACGGACCGTAGGCGGAATGTCTCGCAACTGATTGCGACTGATTCCAACGTTCGCCAGTGGGCAAGAGGGAACTAGCTGCTTTTCCCCTACGAATATTGTGCGTGTGTGTGTGAAATCTTATCGGATTTAACTGCTAAGGTCACCAGTCCCTAAGCTTACACACTACTTAACCTAAATTATCCTAAGGCAAACACACACACACACACATGCCCGAGGGAGGACTCGAACCTCCACCGGGACCAGCCGCACAGTCCATGACAGCAGCGCCATAGACCGCTCGGCTAATCCCACGCGGCTACGAATACTGCGCTCTGTTGCTTCGGCGGATGAATGTTTCGGACACAGGTTTTGGTCTGCAGTTTATTTTTCTCCCGTAAGCAGGGTAACATAAGAGATATTAGAGGGACACAGGAGAAAAATAAACTGCAGAAGGGAATCCTTGTGTGAAACTGTCATCCACCGAAGCAAGAGAACATCATATTCGTGAGTTACAAGGCCTTTCTACCCTGTTTCTCCACTGGTAACTGTAGCAATCAGTCGCGAACTCTGAATAACAGACAACATTGCGAGACGTCCGCCGTGCGGTGAGACAGCGTATCAAGCCACGTTTGCTGCTGAAATGGTGGCCTAGTAGCAGGCGCCGGCACCCGCAACCTCGACTCTCTATAGCGTCGTTCTTTGACATTTACGTACACGGGCTCCTGTTCTTGATTTCTACCTCAAGATACTCTCTACAACCCCTCCAAATTTGTCACGAACTTCTGAGACAACCTTTTTGTAGACTCATCCTTTGCATTTTCGATTTCAGATTTTCCAGCTTCCCTATCACTGTCAGGCTTGTGACATCATTCTGCGCTTCAGCGTGTAGGATGTCACCTTTTCACTGTTTATTCAATATTTTTGCTCATGGCTGTCCCTTCCCTGAGGTCAGACCGAGCGAGGTGGCGCAGTGGTTAGACACTGGACTCGCATTCGGCAGGACGTCGGCTCAGCCCCGCGTCCGGCCATCCTGATTTAGGTTTTCCGTGATTTCCCTAAATAGCTCCAGGCAAACGCCGTGATGGTTCCTTTGAAAGGGCACGGCCGAGTTCCTTCCCCATCCTTCCCTAGTCCGATGAGACCGATGACCTCGCTGTCTGGTCTCCTTCCCCAAACAACCCCAACCTGAGGTCCGAACCAGGGACTAACCCAGTATCTTTCGCCAATGGAGAAAATATCATGATACTTTTTTTAAGTCCTGTGGATGAACATTAAATATGTCTAATACATTGGTTTTCATTAATTTCTGCATCGTCATGCGGTTGGTCATTGCTCGTTGTACAGACTTTTGAAGACGGTATCCCACCCAAACGGCAGCAGGGTGCTCCGGGACCTCTGTCTATGCCTTCGAAATTTTTGACAAGATGATTAGCAAAATGATGGATGATTCCTTATGCCAGCGGTCATCGGGTGCCACTGCAGACGATTTTTATTCAACATTTAAACAGCAGGTAAAATATAGAACATAAAAGGGAGAAAATAAGAATCGCTGCAGAATTACGTAAAATACCCAGGGAACTTACATGGAAAATTACCAGAATTGCCTTAAGATTACTAAAAACTGCCTAAAATTAGATAATTTTTCTATGAAGCCATTCGTAGGATAAATAGATGGAATTAAATGGAAACTACTCTATTCTTTACATGATAAACGAAGCTGCGAGGAGGAAATCACTGTACTACACGTAAAATCCCGAGAATGTATGGGGCCTAAGCACTTACAGAAGTTATTCTTCCGAGCATGGTGGTAAAATGAAACCAAATCTACGGAAATCAGTACTACGTCAAACTACGTTCTTTTCGGAAAGCTGTATTGCAGTGAGACAACTAATTCTAAACTGCAATGTAACATTTTACGCCAGTTAATATACGAGGATCCTTCACCGCTATAACTGAAGTGTTATTTTACAAGCATGTTCATAAAATGAAACCACTTCTACGGAATCGATAGTACGTCGAACTACGTACTTTTTGGAAAGCTGTATTGCAGTGAGACAACGAATTATAAACTGCAATGTAACATTTTATACTAGTTAATATACGAGGATCCTTCACCGCTATAACTGAGGTGTTACTTACGTCCTCGCATAGTCAAGTGATCCTATCAAACTGCGTGTCAACGAATTGTGAAACTGGCGACATTAATGGGGGTCGATGAATTAGTTGATATACCCAGGTATCTCCGCTTCCAAGTCTGTTGTCTGGAAACAGTGCTCCCTGTTGTTGCCTTATGCTCAACAGAAAGTAAAGTACGTGAACAGTGAACAGTACTCTTCCAAGATTATTCGCATTGTTTAAAATAAGCTGATTTTGTGCTCAGTTTCTTAACTTTATCTACAGTTTCGTTAAGTCATTAAGTTTCTAAGACCATTCGGCAGGTAGCTACGTACATGACGAGTTCAGTATATACTGACTGCAAAATTAATAAAGGTAGTGTATTTAGTGACAGGCAACGCATAGACCTGCATAGAAATACCGCGTCAGCGCCTTAGATTTTTAATAACAGTTCGGCGTACCGCTATGCATGGCGTTATGGCATTCTGCGACTGTACCTGGCGAGTAGTAGCCTCCAGGTGTAGACTTTAGCTATGTTTGCGTCAACTGATCACGAACGCAAAAACGAAGGCATTAATGTCGTGACACGTGGAGGACAGCTGCAGCAGGAACAAGCCACACAGCTTTGTGCTTAAAGTGAAGGAATCAAATGTGGCAAACCATTGTCACAAACGTGTCCTTACATGTGTCGGACAAAGAGACAAGCATTTCTGCGCGCACAATAACAGCTTACGCGTACGCCCGCAGCTCAGCGTTACTCGCTTCCATTCTGAAACAATGCCGTCGGTACAGTGACCTGTTAGTTCGCTGTTAATTAGCCGCTATTGCACAAAGGAGTCCTCTGTCACAGCGAAGCTTCGGCCGGCTTTCGAGCGCTTATGCGGTGCTCCTGCTATTGTCGCGTGTTCTCGAGGTAGAACCAGATACAGTGACTTATGATACAACGGTCATAAAGGAAGACCTTTTCGTTTCTCTCGCTCAGTGGCTGAGTGTATGCTCACATGCATGCGTAATTGTCGAACATACTGAGCAGTTCCTCTGCAGTGACGCTGTAACCGATGTGTTCATAGGACCAAAGCCGGCAGCAATTGGCATTCTGTTTGATGACGCACTCCAAGGAACGATTTACGACTATCGCATGTCTGTTTACTGGTTCCCGTTACGACGTTTAAGTTCTCCCTTTGCGCAATGACATTCATTTTAACGATAGCACATATTCTTCCCGTTAGTGACAAAATCACCCTGCTTCTCCATTAGAACCAACTAAAAACACATTTTCGTATAGTAGCTGCGCTAGTGTTGTACATCTACATTCTATTATAATGGAAAGAATTATCGCACTTTCACCAACCTGTTGTTCGAAAATAATTGAAGAATTTCGAAGGTCAGAGTAAGTAGTGAAGAACGTACAAATATCGTACTGTATGGTTATTGAGAAAACATTCAATTGAAGCAGCAGAATAATTACATATTACGTAAACATTAAAGTTTAGAATTATTGTTTCCTTTCTTCATCATTATTTATTTACATATTTTCTTTGTTCATGCTCGATTATCTTCACTAAAATTAGTCCGTCCTGGAACAAGTTATTACACAATAAAGAAAGAAAGTGTCGAAGTCAGTTGGTGCGTTTTGTTAGGATAACCGATTTCGGCCCGATTACAGATCATCTTCAGATCCACACAAGAATACTCCCCCTCACCCCCCCCCCCCCCAAACCCCCTTACCCTGGCTTGCGATCTGAACTTCGCAGTAATAAGTAATGTGAATGTCAATATAACCTCCTTAAAGGGTCGAAATAAATTATCTAAAGATAAGATAGGAAGTGAGGCACACTGTTTCTCTACTCGTTGTTGTTACGGTGGGGAATACCATAGAGGCACTATGCCTTTAGTTATTAAACGAGGTGATAGCAATAGTATTTTCTGGGTCTTCTGCCTGCTTTTATGCGGGCAAAGGGAACTTCCTCTCGTTTGCTAAACACTATACCTCAGAGCAGCACTTGCACCCTATATCGTTATTTGTTGTTTACGTTCCAATTGCATATATTCCAGTGTTTGTTTTCCGCTACAGTTTGTACCATCGACAGCTCTCTCCATTAAGATAGAAGTTTCGCCTGATATCTTAGCACGAATCCTGTCGACGTATACCTACCTCTTATCGATGTTTTTATCATCATTTCTTATCTTTTAAGCCCATCTAAATTTTAGCATCCACCTCCTGTACCACACTGCAAAACTTTCGATACTCTTCTCTTCCGGTTTCTCCACAATTCGTGATTCATTACCATACAATTCTGTCCTCCAAACACACATTTCCTATTCGGACTAGGGCTGATATTCGAAACTAAACTATTGTTTTTGGCCGGGAAAGCCCTCTTCGCTTGTGCTAGTCTGTATTTTATGTACTCCTTGCCAAATCTGCTGTTAGCTCACCCATATGAAAGTCTGTCACCGCTGCAAAAAATTATAACAAATAATGAATTTCCATCATGGCACAGCAAAAGGGCGATGATTTTCAAAGGCTTATAACAGCAGCAGAACATACATTGATGTTTATTTGGTTATATAATTGAAGTAGAGTAAAGGAACTATACCACAACGATTTCGATGATTGCGGACAACTCAAAATTGATTTTTTTTCACTATCCAAGTCAAGAGGTGATAATTCGAGAAAAAATAGATAACCGTTACGCACGTCGGTTCATATTATCTTTTCACGATGTCATCCTGAATTTCGGCCTGACAGTGCTTCGGGTGCCAAATGCCATGAAAGTATTTAAAACAAATAAATCTTCTGCATCATGCACACTGAAAAAGAAAGACACTTTGGCGTACGCACACTTCTTCTGCCTAATATTTCCGGAAAGTTAAGTTTTATTATTTTCATCAATACTAGTCTTTGCGTAGTTAGGAAACATGAAGAGTCTATCTCAACAACAATACGAAATGTGCGTTACGATTATCAATAACCACATAATGCATTAATCTTTGACATGTTACTTTATTATCCTGTAGGGACTGGAAAAAGTAGTAAAACCGTTAAAGATAAGCCTTCATGGACACGTTTAGGAAGACAAGACTGGTTAATTTTCTGTTACGATTACCGTACCCAAAATGAAACTTCATTCTGGGGTTATTTATCACGTTAGACATTATCCCGCATGCGTTGTAAATATTTTGCTGTGTCAAATGACAGTCTAAGGGACTGAAATTTGTGTTTCAACGTACCATTCCTTCAATACTCACCACTGACAGCTTAGGATTCAAGCGCAGGTATCCGAACCACCGCTCTTTGAGTCCAGCCACGTCAATTGATGAATCATGAGTAATTTTCAACAAGCATATTCGAGGCCACGTTATTGTACTTGTAGAAGAAAAGAATTTTGACTGCGTCGGGCGCTATGTAACGTTAGGATTGGTGACCCCAACCAAACTGTTACACAATGAGTACAACGATATAGTCACAGTGGAGTATCCAGTAGGCATGGGAGAACTGAACGTAGGCGTCTAACGTTTCCAGTCCATGATAATGAACTTGTAATTACATTACAACAATCTTTAAAACACGGTGCAGTTGGGAAACAGTAGTACTGCGTTTCCCTGGTCGATTGACGTGGTTTGGCCTCGGCTTTAGAAAGCTGGATAGCAAGGTAAGTGAATGGCTGTCAAGCGGGAGCTCCTTGATTACCATCTACTTTGCTGTTTAGCATTTGTTACGAAAAATTCCCATCGTCATTCGTGGAAAGTAATACATTCTGATGAATCCCATATCGATTGATATTCTAGTATAAGTACATAGGCTTCATTAAATCCCTGTTGACTCAAAATGTGGCCGTGTGGTTGTCGCTTTTTGGAGCTGAATGTGCTCTCCTAGTCCATGGAATCTGGATGCTATATTGGATATATGACCGACTTCATGCTGCCCAGTATATTCATCTTTTGAGTAAATTTAATTACTACATCAGTGAAATAAGTACCTCCTGAGGGCTTTACTATTTCCAGCAGGATCGCTTTCCAACGCTGCTGTGCATGGAGTGGCTTGCGGAACGCTATGAGATTTCTGTTCTCGACTGGGCCTTTCTTCACCAGTCCTATGCCCGATTAAAAACATGCGTACAGACGTGAAATATGCCACGTGAGAAAACCGACCTATCTTCCTCGAAAATACGACGTAATGGCCTATCTAAGGTGGCCCTACATGTCAGGGAGGAGACAGCAGAAAATAATAGATGTGAAACTTCCAGTCAGATTATAACTGTGCCGGACCGAAATCGAACTCGGGACCTATGCCTTTCGCGGGCACGTGCTCTACCAGATCCCGAGTTCGAGTCTCGGTCCGGTACCCAGTTTAAACTGCAGGGAAGTTTCATTTCAGCGCACACTCCGATGCAGAGTGAAACTTTCATACTGGAATCAAGAGATGTAACTCAAATCATAGAATGCATGTTCATTGAAGCGGAATGCTTTTGTATGGGATATTAAGTGGTAAAGAATCCACATCATGTGCCCTATACAGGGCAGAGATAATCTTACGAAGAACTGTGATCCATTCATTCAGTTAATTTCGTATTTTCTGTAGATTAAATAAAGCAGAATAAGAAGAGCCTTAGGCTCAGTAGGCGCAGTGGAAGACATCAATTTAAAAGGGTTCAAGTGATAAAAAGGAGTATGACCAATAGAAACTTGACCACTGAAGACACATAATAAGTTATTATGGAGACTGAGACTGGAGATGCAGCAGAAACCATAGGACTCACACGTATAGAAAGGGTGAAGGTAAATTGCTGCACTTGGAGGTCTGCATACGAATCGTCATCGAGATTCAAGACAAAATTTTATCCAGTAAAATTAGACCGGGTGTGTTTTGAGAAATGTATGAAAATGAGGAGGTCGCAACACTGTCGTGCAACGCATTGGATTGAACGGAGGAATGGGTACTACGCGCATTACTTTACCACCCGTCGTAGCTCAGCAGTTCCGCCTTGCACGTCGAGCGAGCAGCTAGTTCCAACTTCCACCTGTATCCAAGTGCCCTGAGTGTCGCACTTGTGTGTGCAATACTCAGTCTTGTGCGTGTATTGGCCGGTGTTGCATCGTTCTTGCCTAGCAGAATTTGTTGTTGGTTTAGAGTTTAGTCTCTGGCGGCGGTGTTTCCCGCCCACACCATGATGTTGGCGTCCACGCTCCAAAGGATATTCCTTGTCAGTGTACAACTCGCTTTAGTTCTGAGAAAAGTACGCATTATTTTCAACCGGGATCTTTAGAAATTAACGATTGTTTGGTCAATACTATTCGAATTACACCTGATCAGGTAGATAATTTTTACTCTGAATCTGATTTTTATACTTTTTTTCCCGTTAGTGCAATCATTCTTGCAAATGCAGCGATGGAGTATATTCTGGTCGTAGTGGAGCTAGGTGAGCGTCAACCCACTCTCCATTGCGGCCAGTTGTATCTTAGATGGCGGTGATGAGGTCGTCCAAGATTGCGGCCTGCAGGCTTGGCAACAATGCATGATATCATCCAAGATGGCCACCTTGACGTTATCCAAGATGGAGGATTTTGGCGGGAAGATATGTCAATAGGGATACCTCCACTAACCTAAACCCCTCCCTTCCCCTCCCCCAGATAATGGCGGGAAGTTCTATCAGGAAAATGCGATATACCACGGCTACCTCTACTAACTTAAGAAAATGGCGGGAAAATTGTTCACTTCAGCTACCACCCCTAACCTAAGTCCTCCGACAGCCAACTTTTTCTGGAGGTTGGAGAGAAATTAAATTTTGGCAGTAAAAAAGGCCACTTGGGCTATCTCTAAGAACCTTAGAAAATGGCAGGAGAGAAAGGGCTCTTGGGCTACCTTTACTATCCTAACTCATCCGACCACCACCCCTTCCTAGCAAATGGTGGAAAGAGGACTTGAATTGTGCTGGACGTAAGTATTCTTTTATTGCACTAATTAATTAAAAAATTTGAAGCAGTACCTCCATCCAGTGTGTTCAGCACGAGGTCCGAAGCCCAACTGAACTAGAACAAAGTACTGTCACTAGAGGGCGCTGGCATCCCTCCCAAACTGCCAAACTGGCAGCCATGACGTCAGCTGATGATGCAACTACCATTATCCAAGATGACAGATTCTGGTGGGAAAGAGTATGTTCACCAAACGGTCTGCATCTAGTATACAGTACTGCCATCAGATGCTACTGTCATCATTACCATTGCATAATCCAAGATGGTGGGGGAAAACGGTGGGGCACAGTATGTTCACCATGGGGTCCAGACCTCGTACACAGTACTGCCACCAGAAGGTGCTGTTGTCCATTCCGTGACATAACCTAAGATTTATTTCTGGAGGGGAAAAGGACTCAGTCTGCACTGGGCTGCTGGAGAGAGGAAGGAGTGTAGTTTATTTATTTTGGAACAATTTATTTAGGGCAGGATTCTGAGAGATGGTATATTTATCAAACTGATACAGAACACACACTCAGACGCAACACAGCCTACAGACCTGAAAACTACCCGTGAATTACCGAAATAATCCTCTGCGGACATGCAAGCAACTCCTAAATTAACGAAATAATTACGGTACACAGCACACAGACGTGCAAAGTCATTCTAAAGAATGCAGCACACTGATATGCAGACACGAAATCAAATCGTAAACTGTCCAAACAATGCATTGCACAGTCTACAGACCTGCTCCCAAAATAATGCAACAGACACACAAACACCGTGCGCAGGCACTGCTTGCTGCCCCCTGTCCACTGGACAACACAGAAGGCTACAGCACACACTTCCAGAAGTCGGGATGCACCAACAGCCCCTGCCAAGTGTTACGGCCATGGGCTGCCAAGCCACACACAGATGCCAGTTCAGGTCCCTCAAGCATGAGGCGGCTGCATCCCTTTCATACTCAACACCTAAGAAATCCCTCTCGAAATATGTGATCACCTAGGCACCATTGCAGAGCAAGGACGCTCCAATGGCGCGTGCGCGTAGACGCCACAGCAAGCCGCTGCCGGACGCAAGCCAGTGCAAGCCAGCGCAAACCATTGCTCTCACGCCGCTACTGCCTACAGTGAGCAGGTGAAAGTTTGGTCTATTTTCGGGTATACAGTTAGAGATCTTGGAATGTTGTGCTGACATCAAAGAAATCCAAGGCGCGCTCACGCCAGTCCCATATGCAATACGCCTCTAGCCCACATGTGTGTTTACTATCGTTGATGCGAAATCTGCAGATACTGACGTCACAGAATAGCATAGGGTGTGTTGTTCCTTCCGACCCTAATGGGCCATGTGAGCAGTATCTGACTGGGCAAGCATACCCAGCATGGCTGATGCATCATACGAAATGATCGACTTGCTACCAATATATGTCTCAGAAACGTTAAACGTTCTCACAGCTAAGAGCCTGTGCATGTTAACGGAAACGCCGTTAATCATAAAAGCACTCTTGTTGTTTGGAAAGAGAGTACTGTCTAAACACAGTCGAGGGGAAATCAGAACAATTATGCAACCAGAATTCTAAGCACAGTCTTACAGAAGACAAAAAAATGGGCGGAATTTTCAGTATCTTACAGTTACAGGTCTGGCGATGTCCGAATACCGCAGTGGCGGATGAGTGATGGCATCCCTGCCAGAGATGGGTGGTCTCCTTTAACTTGTCTTTGAACACTTGCTTTCCCAGAACTTTCCATACCTACATTGCCTCCATCTTGTTCGAATCAGTTTGTAGAAGCTCCTACATCCCCTCACAAAGAATGTCTTGAGAATGAATAGAGCTTTATGACTGTACTTTGTTCAGATCACCATACTGCAATGACAGTCAAACCCTACAAAGTGGCCTACAGATCGTCAAATATGCAAAGACTATTACTCAATTACACTGCTCTCCCTCTGAGGACAGGAGCTGGAATATTAGAGTGCAGACCAGATCTCCAACCCAACAATATATCACTGCATAGCATGTCCATGTAGTAAACATAAAATTCGTATCATGCACCACACAAAATCAGCCCTTTTATAACATTCATACATAAACCGAAAAGACCGACAGCACCGTATACACTCCACGCAGCAGTAGATATTTCCCTGCGAGGTAGGCAGCCATCCACCACCGATTGGTGACCAGACCGCCCTCAGTGGACAGAAGTCACTCTCACAACTGTTCTACAAATTTGGGCTCGTTCCCCCTCGGCCCAACCGCGTTACTGTTTCTGGTCTGGACCTGCTTGATTGCTTGCTTTTGTACACCCATCTTCAGACTCTGGGATAACAAGAATACATGTATTTTCATATGGTTTGTCATTACATTAAACCATTTTCGCGGTAATTCCTGATATCAAGCACACAGCAGTATTCTATCAATCGCTCACGCAACATAATTCCGAAGATAAAGACTGGAAATTATTTCTCTAAAAACCCGAAGCTGTAGCTAGTTTGGGTGTGCTGTACACCTCTGACTAACTACTAACTTGTCACGTCTGCGAAGACATTTACGCTGAAACTCAAAAATAATAGAGAAAACTGATATATCCACTCGTGAATACGGATGTCGGTGATGTAGCAGATTCCAAATCATCCCTATAATTTACAAGGTCAACTAAGGTGTCTCTCATTTCTAGATGACTGGCAAACCTGTCTTCAACATGTTAGATGCACATTCCACAATAGACCTTCTCTCAACTAAATAAAGGCGCGAAATATGCAGAAGCAGTCAACTGAACAATTAATATGGGAGTGAATAACAGTGCAGAGCAAAACACACCTCCATATTCAATCTTCTCAGATTTCCACGCAATTGCGAAAGCTGTCCAACACATGCTAAGTGTTAGCTCGCTATTCCGTTGTCTAGGGGACAACATGGTTAAGTCATCTACATTCCTATACTCCAACAGGCCTCTCCATTCAGATAGCTCCTACCGTTAATGGTAAACGTGAATCATCCCCACAAAGGTCACTGGCGCTGCGCCCCAAGCATGTACAGTTAAATGCATCATCCTAAGAAATTGGTCACATTTATATTTTACCATGTACTTACAACTAAATGATACAATCACGGTCTCAGTAGGACGACATTCGACATTGAGCAAAGTATCGGAAATACACCATGTTGACGGCTGTGGCTCTGGAAAAAGAGATATTAGTACCTTCTTATTACGTGACCCATCCCCTTGCTATCACAGTACTTGACGTCAAATTCATACCTTCCTTACTAATGGACATAGTCATTTCCTTTGCACATGCTGGAACACAAACACATACTTTATAAGCCTGATGCTCAAGACGAACCTATCAGAGACCTCCTACTACTTAGTGTAATTCATTTTCAATAACTGATCGCTGGCCATACGAAATAACACTGACCAGAAAATCAAGGATGGGTAGACATGTCTCATAAGTTTTTCTGGCGAGTGCTGCCACTGTGTCTTAGAAAGAGAGGTTTAATCATCTTGCAAACCGACAGAAGTTAAAAAACCCAATCCCAACTTCTGTATGTTACTGTCACAAGCGGTCTTGGTTCTACATGTAAACACAGGTATCCATGCTAAAAGCCATACTGGCCTTATAAATCCACGTGTGACAATACCTATGATTCACGTGGTTTTTCCAGAAAAATACCGAGAAGGTGATCGTAGGAGTGTATATTATCAGACCAGTAGTCTGGTTACACGTAGCCCATAAAGCAACCTCGTCACAGAATCGCTGAATATTTAAAGTGATTCTGCTAAGAAACGTGGTATGAAACCACTATTTGCAACGCCCTCACGCCGCCGCCACTAGATACTTCTGCAGATTTTGTAACTCATTCGGTCTCGATGCCATGTCAGAGGTTCTGTCATATATGCCCTGAGTTATAGGGATGATTGATTGAGAAGAGTCAGAAACAGTAATAGATAGTGTGCTGATTGTGGTTGTCAGAAATGTACTCTAGTTTTCATATCTCTAGCGTTACGCTATGTGCTAGAAATGATGTCTATGATTTGGAATCAAGTCCTTCCATTCATGCACTTACCTGCGTTGGATCCTATAGAGAAGTCCTCTAATGCTTACAGCCGCATGTAAGTCCTCTTTCGGGCACTCTCATATATCGAAATGAGCCATGTTTCTCGAACCCATCTGATACAGTAAAATTCCAACATGGTTTTAGGTAGCCCCTATGCTTCTTTCAACTACTCCTCAGACTCTGTGCTACCGTCCCTGTAGCTTTGCGCATGTGGTTTTCCAATGTAAGGCGGAATTGATTAGAAGTCGGAGAAAGCTATATCTACCACCTTCTGTAACCCCTGTAGAAACAGGAGAAGCGGAGTTGCTGTGACACAGCTGTGTTTTGACCATTCAATGGAAACTAAGCCGGCAAGCCTGTTCCTGCAACACAAGGTAGTACAAAAGATGTTAGAGGACCTGGGGGAAGGACGTCAATTTTGCCACTACATTGTGGTGAATCCCCAAACTACATACAGATACTACAGTCTGAAGCAGATCCACGTCCCTCATATCCCATTCACATCTGTCAGCCCAACATGCTATCATCGTTAATCTGTTCCATCCAACAGAGAAAAATTACGAAATATAAAAACTCCACTAACTTCATCCAATAGAGAATTCAGTAAGATTTTAATCGAATCTCTCTCCTCCTGTACATCGAAAAACAAAAACATCTGTCTGCCAGCTTCAAGCACATGTGACGATCCTATTAAATATACATGTAATGATCCACTGCACAGACCAGTTTAAAGTTTAATCACCTTTACTGTAGTAGGATGACTGTATCCCACACATATACTCTAAGTCGCAAGAGACGCTCCCTGTGACCCTGTGACATTGTTTGAGGCATAGTTTTTTTCTACTCCAACACACTTTGTACACTGCCATGCATTTTGTTTTTCTGCCATGACTTCGAGGTCTGTGTCAGGTTCTAAACTGACATTAACGCGTTCTGATCTACGGCATCTCGCAGAAAACTAGACCTTGCACTGTGATGCAATAGACATCACTCAAGAGGTCTTCTGCATCAGCTGATGACGCAATTGATGTCATTCAAGATGGTTGTCGTGAAGTCAGCTGATGATGCGAGTACCGTTACCCAACATGGCGGGAAAGTGCCACACCTCCCACCACCCATGTTAAGCCACCTTGGCGGGAACTTTGAATTTTAGAGGGAAGGTAGATCAACTGGACTACCTCTACATTTAAACTCATCTGTCACAGTGGCAGAATAAATGATGGCTCTGCATTCTGTTTCGAATGATTCCTCATATTACACTCACGTACATGATCGCTGTTTCGGTTCTAGGCATCCCCAGAAGGTGCCACCCATCCACAAAACTCTTTCTCCAACTCAAACAAGCATTGTCAGTCAATCATTATACGGTAACCAACAGCATACCAGTGGACTGATGGGATGGAAAAGACACCCTATATGTACTGAAATAGTAAGCTTTACAGTTGACAATGTGAACAATTTTAGCCATTTTATAGTAATTTCGACACTGACCAATGATGTGAGAGTATGTTTCCCAATTTCAGTATCGTATCTAAACCACCCCTTCTCCATTTTGCGAGTATTGTTGTGAATGTAGACAGATGAATGTGCAGTACGTCAATAAATTGATAATTGTCAAACACACTCTAAGGGATCCGAGATCCCACGAATATAGATGTTAGTATCTGACACCCAGGTCGACAGCAGCCAGGAGTCAATTGTCAAGCACTGCAGGAGGCAGTGGGATTAGTGTTGAGTGAAGGTAGTAGTGGGAAGATGGACAAGAATGATGGTCGAGCAGAGTTTGGGGTCAGTGCGGATGTGCCAAGTGTACATTCAGGCAGAGTGTGACAAATGAGCGCATCCCTCGTATCATCGTGGGGTTGGCCCTCGTTAATACCGTTCCACGAGTGATATAAAACCAAAAGTGACAAGTGACGAATTACGTGTTTATCATCAACCACGTTGGCCAACAATAGCCATGGATTGCAATGAGCATTGTTGTGAATATTAACCATCATCATTGCATATGACGAAGTACTTAAAATCAGTGACCAATAACAGATATAACCGTAAGTAAACGTGTAAGGCAAAGGTAGCAACTGCCTCAGAATTTGTGTGTTAAAACAAAATTCATATCAGTTTCTATGTTGCACCGTTTGTGATCTTTAATAATAGAAAAACTTTCAATCATCAACTATTCTATCTGAGAACAGCCGCACTCTTTTGAAATACCCCCGAAACCACAGCTGAAAAACTGATGGCCTTTCATCCATTAAGGACACGGTCCTATAATTATAATAATTAATTGTTTGGCAGCTTTGGCAAATCACACTAAACCTAATAAAGGGCAAACAGGGGTGTTTCACTTAGCTCCCGTGCCTAGGACAGTCGCAATCTTCGGATCTGAACAATGGTTTATTCCGTTAGGGAAGTATAAGGAACACGTTCGCAAGTGGCTTTGTGTCTGAAATTATCTTTTGGTGTAAATCGGTTAATTTGATGTGGACCCATAAACTATTAGCACACTTTCGGGTGTCGACTGCGGCGTAATTGTTGGATGACGTCACACAGAGTCTGTGAGTGGCTAGCCATAGCATTTGAAGTATTGAAGCACTTCCACATGTCGCTACAGCAAGGCATTGGATAGTGGAGGCATGCCACACTGGACAGTGACTATAGTGGAACCAAGTGGTCAAAGTAGAAACCAGAAGACACGGAGTTCGACATCTAGTGGGGAACCTCCGAAATATACGGCCTCTGCGCCACCTACCTGCCGATCAGCAAAATAGTCACAGCAGCTCCATTCTGTCACCAACCGCCAAACTACTATACTGCATCAGCGTGATTCGCCGTGGACTTCGCTGTGCACACACCACCACACTCAACTACAGTATTGGATCACCTGACAGCTGCCGCACCTGAGTAGCCAACTTAAACACGACTAGTAGCGTGACTTCAAACGTCAAAACATGGCAACTTTGATGAGTATGAAGACGATTTGCTGCTGCGATATTAAACAATATTGCACTATCTTCAGAGCATTGAAGGAACTTAAAATTAAATTTGGAAATTGCAGAAAATATGAAAACAATATTTTTTAACAATTTTTTGCGTATTAGCTCTGAAGCATGGTATGCTAATATGGATGCGTTTCCATGCTGTACAGTACAGAACAGTGTCTCATTTGCATTATTTATTGTAAATTACATGTTTATGTGTCTTCTATCTTGTTGTGTGTATTTTACTTCGAGAGTTTCAATATAAATGCGGTCATTGTTGTTTGATCTGGGTAGGTTTCTGTAATATATGGTATGGGGAGGTCTGTTTCAGCCAATCTGGGTTAACCTAATACAGTGGAGGATTACTTAATTATTAGCTAATTAGCAAGTGTTTGGGTTACTAGGAAGTTATTTTATTTTTCTTGTCTGTGCATAGTGAATAGTTGATTATTTACCCTGAACTGAAAGAAAAGGTTGGGGAGGAGGTACTTAGGAAAATAGGGATAGGGCAGGAGGACAAAGACGAGTCAGGAATTGGTATTAGTGGAATGTCAGTATGGAATCCATTGGGTCTCTCAACCGGTTACCCTGAGACACCAGTAAAACCAATTAGAAAGGAACTGAGTCTAGAGGATGGAGAATCGTGGTCAATAACATTCAAGATGCTCCAAGGAATCAACAAGCATGTAGAAGAGACGTCCAAAGGACATGAAAAAATCAACAAGTGTATAGAAGAGATGTCTAAAGGAAATGACGAAATCAAGAAAGAAAATGAAGCAATCAACAAGCATATAGAAAAGATGTCCAAAGAAAACCAAGAATATCTGAGGACAGGACTGCAGAAATTCCAGGAAGAGATGAGAATAACTCTTAATGAGAGAGATGACAAGCTGCAGCTGAAGGCACATCGATTCCAAGAAGAGATGAACGATACGTCATCAGAGATAATTGTAAAAGCTGAGGAAGATGTTGCGGGCATCAAAACTGAATTGGAAGGGAGAATGCAAAAAACTGAAACACATCAACAGATTAAATACATAGCATAAATACGACAGCAGTGTCAAGTTAATATTGATAAATTGGGAAATAGGCATGTGAAATTGGAGGAGGCTGTGGAACATATAGCCACATATGAGGTAAAACAGTTGCAGGATGGAGTCCAACAGCTAGAAACTAAAACCGAAGAGATTGATAGGAAGATAAGTAGTTCCACTTTAACAGTGGAGAAGGGCAATGACGTTACATTAATGAACGCTGATTATTTTACACCCAGACCCACATGGGGCAGAAATATAAACCCGAGGGGGCATAGCATTCAATGATATTTACTATGTAGTTACAGGGAGTTTTTCGAGCACACTTACGAGATACATATAAAATTCAGTTTGCAATAGAGAGAATGGAGGGTGAAGTTTTCACCTGGGCAGTTAGGAAGAAAGAAGAAGTTGCGAGCTACAATCAATTTGAGGAACAGTTTTTAATGAAATACTGGTCCAAAAGTCAGCAGTGTGCAACAATTTACTGCATCGCAAGTCCCTTAGTGTATGGAAAGGTACCTTGAGAGAAATTGCTGAGCATCTATGGGAATTGAATTAAACATTAGAGCAGACATTGAATGACGACATAATGATATCAACCATTAAAAGGAGGTTATGTTGCGGGATACAAAAAAAAAAAAAAACTTGTCTGGTAGCCAGATTAAAGATAAGGATACTTTAATCGAAGTACTGGATCAATTAAAAACTATTCATGCGCAGGAAAACAACCAGATGTGTGATCAGAACCAAGGAGGAAACAATTACCATTAAAGTCTATTTAATGGCCCACCAAAATACAGAGGTAGAGGTGGGTGTAATGGACATAAGAACCATGACAATGGTCGACCGTCTTACCACAGTCATAGGAGAGATGAAGATAAAGTAAACGAGGTGCGGGAAGCCGCGAACTCTTTGGCTGGTATACGAGGTGACGACTGGTACTCTTGCAGCTAAGTGATACTTTATTTCTTATTTCCAGTTTCATCTTTCTCTATCCTTAGGTTAAGAAAGTTAGGGTGTGGTAGTTAGAATAGGTAGTGGACGTCCAAATAATACAGTCAGGAACAATGCAGCAATTTTATAATTGATTTATAATAAGGACAAGTAGTTATGGTTGATGTAGAGTGTGAGATATCAAAGAATCAATATGTTAAAAATCACTTTAGCGTCAGTACATTACAAAATAAATAGTGGCAGAAGTAATAAAATGAGAATGAGATAAGAAAGCCAATGTTTATAAAATGCAGTGGGAAGCTAATTGGTCAAACAAGGGTTTGTGTAACCTAACAGAGTTGTTTTGTGAGGCATGAAAAGGTCAACCATTTGGAAGAGAATTGAAGTAATGTATCAGCTTGTAAATAGAAAGGCATATAAAGAAACAAATACATGAGGAGATACTTGTTCTAGTAAATGATGTGAAATACGATGTATAGAGAGTCCCAGGAGCCTGGAGTAGTATTTTTATGTAGCTATTGCAGAGAATATGAAGGACTGATGTAGGATGAAGATATGTATACATATTTTCAGTTGACGTCGCCGTTAAGTTGAGGAAGTCATAAGTAATGAGGTGTATTGAATATGAGATGTTCTAAGTATGTCATTCAGCACAAAAGCAGCATGTGTTTGTAGGTATACATGTTGATCTAAAGTATTCTGATAAAACAGAAAGTGTAACTGATGAGTAACGAGTAATTTGTGTATCCAATTAGCTTTCATAGCCAATTAGGGTTATACTTAGGTCGAGCTTTAGAAGTAGAATTCTGGCACCGTGTAATGAATAATAAATATCGATATAGAAGATCTGGATTAATGTCAATACAACAGGAAATAGTATACCTCTCATCAGACCAATAGTGATAACAGTTCACATAAGGTAGTTTAAATGTTTGCAAAATGAAATAAACAGTAAGTTAAAATTTTTCATTGGGCGACCACATTAGTTATAGAGATGCAAATATTGCTATAAGACGTGTTTAGTGCAATAATGGAGTATTTAAGATTATTTAATCAATCTGTAGAGGTATGTGGAACTGTAAAATAGTTGTTTAAGTCAAGGTATAAATGTTATATTCTGTTCTCATTTAAAATTTTTCTTGTGTTAAAGATTGAAATGAAAAAGTTGTGAAATTCTTCCTTACCTTCCGTGTGTATTTGCCAGAAACCCCTTTTTGTCTGTGCTAGTGTGCAATTTTTCCTTGTTCCATCTGTCATGCATTATTTTCTGACACTTGTCCTTCACCAATGTACCCTTGATCCATATCCAGCACATATTAGATGTTAATTCCCATTAGAAAATTCTATATTTCTTTCACTGAGGATAGCAATGTCAGCAGCGAATCCTATCATTCATAACGTATCACCTTTAACCTTTCTTTTGTTTCCATCATTGCTTCTTCGGTGTATAGATTGAACTGCAGCCAGAACGACCACAAACCTGTCTTACAACTTTTTTGATCTGAGCACTTCATTCTTGGTCTTCCAGTCTAACTTTTCCCTCTTGGCTCTTGTCTGTATACTATATGACTAGTCTTTCCCATGAGCGTACTCCTATTTTTCACAAAATATCGAACTTCTTGTTGTCTTACACAATGTCGAACGCGTTTTTTAGGACAACAAATCCTATGAATGTGTCTTGATTTTTTCCTTAGTCTTACTTCCATAATAAAGAGAAACGTCAGAATTGCCTCTCTGGTGCATTTATCTTTCTTAATGCCCAACCGATTTTCATCTATCATCAACTCAGTTTTCTTTTCTAAGTTTGCCAAAAACTAGCAATACAATGTGCATTGCGCGCTTCAAACTATAGAGACACACAAAAATTCTGTGCTAATACATATCATTAGTGCAATGATCATTCTCAATTAAAGTTCTATTACTGAGAAACTCACAGAAGTAAAAATATATATGTGAAACATTGATGGAAAAACAATAATGCAATTGTATTAACAAAACTTTTAATCACAAAGAGAAAATATTTTAACACTTGTAATACTAAAAATTCAATTTACATTAATAGTGGAAAATTCAGAAAAAATTCTCTTTACTTTCTTACAAAAACATATTGTCTCCATCTTTCAAAAAAAGATTGGTAAATCACACACTGTTACGTTATCATACAAGTCTGCAATTACAAATCCCTGACCAAATTAATTAACAAAGCTTGGATGTCTCAGAAAATGCACTATTACGATATCTTTTGAAGTCTTCTGAATGAATTTATAAAATAGCTACCCATAAATTCAAGGGCCTTGCCGCAGTGGATACACCGGTTCCCATGAGAGCGCCGAAGTTAAGCACTGCCGGGCGTGGCTGGCAATTGGAGGGGTGACCATCCAGCCGCCATGATCTGTTGCCATTTTTCGGGGTGCACTCAGCCTCGTGATGCCTATTGAGGAGCTACTCGACCGAATATTAGCGGCTCCGGTCAAAGAAAACAGTCATAACGATCGGGAGAACGGTGTGCTGTTCGCACGCACCTCCTATCGCTTTCATCAACTGAGGGTGACACGGCGGTCGGGTGGCCCCGATGGGCCACTTGTGGCCTGACGACGGAGTGATTTATCCATAAATGAAAAATAATACACGGAAATTATTGCCGGCACACAGGACAGCCTACACATACCTTACTCCATCACAAGACACAATTCGACTCCTCATCTCTCTCTCTCTCTCTCTCTCTCTCTCTCTCTCTCTCTCTGTCTCTCTCTCCAAGACTGAACTCCATGCACAAGCAAAGGTTCTATTAACAATATCTCAGAGTGCCACCTCTTTGCCAGAGATGTTGCCTGCTATTACTCTGATGCTATTTAGGCTTTACTTTTCCATGTGTCATCCATAATATCACTAATCTCTGTATAAAACAAAACCCTTAGATTCCCCCTCGGCCTCTCTGGCCAGCTTTTGCGCGATTAGTTCTGTTGGTTACAGAAATTAGATTGCAAAATTCTACACTGGGGAGAAATAATCACATTTAAAATAAAAAGAAAACTGTAAAATTAAAGTTGCTGGTTTGTACAATGTATAAATTCGAAGATGTATGCACTGATGCAGTTACATGCATGTAGTTACATATGAAATGAGTATTTGAAAACTTTGAGCTAAAGATTACTTAGTCTTTTGGTAAGATTTATCACTTAACGTATTCACTGTTTGTACAAGAAAATGTTGTTAACAGCCCATGAAAATCAGCACTATAGACTGTACCTGAAAAGTGCTGAATACGAAAGGAAATTTCTTGATGACAAAAAGGTGAGTAATTAATGAACTGCAGTACACTCCATTGAAATCAAATGCTATCAGGTAGTCCTCAGTGGCATTCTTCCATGGAAAATGTGTAACTGAAGATACTGAGTGCTGACTCAGAGGAGGGATCCTATTGTTGTTTCCATGTTATTACAAACCTCCACCGACAACCACTCAATAACTTTTTACTACAATGTCGGAAAATAGTCCGTCTCAATTTGTCTTGTGCATAGTCACTCGAAGCATAATGTAGTTCAATCAGGGAAAGTAAAAAGATGAGAGAGGACAAGTTACTCTCTCAGCTACTTTTCATAAAGATTTTCTTACAACGCTACACAACTTGAGCGAGACTCTAGAAAGTTAACGACCTGAGCAGGCACTGGTGTAGCCTAGTAGGGTACTATAAACATGAGGTGTTTTTATGGTTCTTGTTTCGTAGAAACGGCATGTTGGAAGTGGAAAGTAAGTAGTGCCGAGTGCACCCCTCAGTAAATCTTGTCGAACACGCCCACAGTCATACAGGGTAGACAGAGCACCCTCTTGTCATGACAAGTCTCCAGCAGAACAGTGCCACTATACCTACATTGGCGCAGCCAGAGGATGGGCTGGGGCGACGGACTAAAGAAACATGTCAACACAGTTGAGTGGTAAACTTCACTTAGTGTGCAGCCCCACGCCTAATAAAAATTAACAAGTTTTCGTGTTCGCCAATACTGCTAGTAGGCCTGTGACCCACTTCCATCGGCCGCCTCGGTTGCATAAGAAACTCAGGCGTCTGAGAAACGTTTAGAGATAGAATCTTTATGACACCATATAGCTAGCGCTAATATGTTCCAAGGCACACGCTATTTGGACTCAGATCCTTAGGTTTGTATCTGTTCACTGGTTGCCATGGGATGTGACATGACTTCGGAGAAAAACATTTTCTCCTACTGCGAAAACTTAAAAAAACCATTAATTGGTGGTTTCTTTTTCTCCACAGACGCAGGTTCCTTAACCCTTTGGCTTGTTCGACGTGAGTTTGTGCTGTTGTGTAGGAGGGTAGGTGCCTCTAAAGTCCTGTGACTGGCTCAAGATGGGGTGAAGCCAGTGTCGTTCGCGCACTTTGCGAGGAAACGATGTTTCTTTATCTCGAAAGGTTCGAGGCTCTCAGGTTCTGGACTCCAGTCTGGAAGTAACTTCTGGTCGAAGCTCTGGCTTGTGTAGTCCTAAGACTGAATTTACTTGCGAGCAGTTAGACTGGAGAGCCTGTGGTGAAGTTCCTACTGTACTGACAGTGTGACTTCAAACGTCTTGGACTACTCGTCTGTCAAGGGCACACTTATTCGTTTTTTGGTTTACCCGTCTTGACGTTTGGTATGATTGTGTGCTCTGTCGTATAAGCGAGCCAAATTGGTCCTTGGTACGACCAGCGAACGGGTGAGTCACACATTGAAATATATCGTGATTTCAGGGCTCTGGTTGAGAGTAAATTGCGCTCCTTCTGCCTGATCGCTAGACCGTGAGATTTTGCATTTCTTTCATGGCCGCGATAGGTTCACAGATGCAGCCTAGCGCCTCGCCCTCGCCACACACATCTAGGTGCAAGTTACATTGCTGTACAAAGCAAACAGGAAAACTTACTGCTGCTCCGGGCACGTCAGGGCATAAAATCATAATCCCCACTTGTTCTCAGCTGCACCTATATAGACTTCTATATATTATCGATCTACGTCTGCTCGGCGTCAGAGAAATTCAGATGGCGTTATCCACGTTTTTAGGGCCAGAGTACTTGACTCACTTTTGCCACCCAGGATCGTTGTCCATTGTGGTCTTAAGCCACCTGTAAGTTTGTTTACGATATTATATCATGACGTGTTTTGCATAAATCGTGTCAGTCTTAGTTTTTGGCAAAATAAATGTTGTCAGTAAACTAAAATTCGCATATATTCTCCCTCCTTTTTATATAGCCCCCTAACGTCTTCACTTTTGTTGTGGCATCCTATGCCAGGATAACTTTCAAAGAGGTATACTCGTATATCTCCTCATCACATTACATCAATTCCTAATCATTATAAGGCTTAATCATTAAGAGCCCTTTAGTGACACAAGTATTGACTGTATGTCGATGTTCCTATTCACGATAGTGTTCTGTCATAAAGAGTCCAAGTAATATATGCATCTGAGTGCAAAAAAGTACGTGTCCAGTAACCAGCGTGAGAAATCGTCTATAACTGCATAGAGGAAAATTATGTTGTACAAAGTATCACATACTTTGTTGGCATCTAGTAACCGTTTTCACAGAATTCCCAAGAAATAAGACCTCAATTGTAGATATATGTCAGAAAGAAATGTTGCTTTGCATACTCACCTACTTCTAAAGGTTATTTACAATAATTTAGAAAACGATATATGGTAATATAACTTTAGAATAACCATCATATAATTACACAAGACCTAGAAAATAAATGGTAATATATGCGTTAACATGAAAATGCTTAAATGCTAGAAATGAAACTGCATGGTAAAACAAGTAATGGAAAATAAATATTGGCCGAATCAAACCAAAAAAAAAAAGTTCTTGTTAAGAGAAGGTAAAATGTTGTGTTGTAGCGTAAATCTTTGAGTAAATGTGTGTGTTGTCTCATGTGTAAGAGCAAAGATTTGCTGATCAGAAAACTGCATAACATAATCATATCTCTCTCTCTCTCCATTCAACCTTTGTAGAATGCCATTCACACATCTGAGTTATTTCTCTTATGTCTGGGATGGGACACAACATGTCGCAGGTCGTGATAAAGTGGACACTATTCAGTACGATTATTTCAAGAGTGTAACGTAAATATTAGCAATCCAGTAACACATCAAATCTCCGGCCAGAAAAAGACCCTGCAAGAACGGGTAAACACCACCAGCTGCCTCTGAACTGTCTGTGGCGAAGCAAAAGTCATGCCGAAGGTCAGTGTGGACAAGGAAAGGTGAATCTAATAAGGCTTGTTTAAGTTTCTCGATGTCTTTTTCTGTGTTCTCATCCAAAACTTGGTTTGAATTGTTACTGGACAATCCACATAATTTGGGAGTTTCCCAGGCTTTATAGTGAGTACAACAGCGCAAGAAATTAATTAGTCCAGGAAAACTACTAACCGGACATTTATTTGTTGGTCCTGTAGTGTCGCAAATGGTTTGGAGTTTGTCTGAATTCGGGTGGATATCAAAAGCCGAAATAATGTGAGCTAAAAATTTGAAAGCTGTTCTGCTGTAGTTTGATGGTAATGCCACTGCTTACAACTGGGAATCCAAAATAGTGGTGTGTAGTTGCTAGGTTTTATCTCCATGTTGATGTTCTTCTCATTAGGTAGTCTAGTAGAACCGAATTTAAACCTCTAATTAGGGCTGCTGAAGAAATCTTTAAGCCGAATGGTAATTAACACCATTGGTAACAGATACCGAAACATACAAAGGCTGTATGCAGTGTATTTGCGGCAATTGGGATGCAGCTCAGTCTGCCAAAAACCGGATTTCAAGTCTAGTGTAGAAAATACAGTTATGCCTTGAAATTAGTCTAACGCCTGAGGTCGATCTGTTTCTGAAACAATGATGTCATTAATGCATCATCAGTCAAACAGAAGTTGAATAGATCCGTCTTTTTTGTGTAAACATGAAGTGACCTGGTGGCTGGTTTGATAGTGCTCAGTTTCTTGTTGTACTTAGTTTCAGTGACAGAGAAGAATAGTATAACAAGGGGCGACCAAAGGATAATGGGGTTGGACTTGAAGTTCATACAGGAATCTTCCAATGGTACCAGGAATGTTGTCAAAAATGTGAGAGTGATTGGTTGAAATTTATTGTAATCGGGATTTGTCTTCATTGGACGCTTCCTCACTGTTGTCAACTTTGGCTTGCATTATTTGTAAGACGTCGGAATGTGACTAGTCGTCTGAAGAATAAAAAGAGGGATCTGCTGAAGTAAAGTATGATGTGAACCTGTTTGAGTTTTGGCTTGGCGTTAAAAAATGTATTCGACTGATATCCTATTCTTCCGTAGACACACTGCATTCAAAATGCAATGTGATAGGAATGTCATATTCCTGAAGGGAAATGCTGGAATTATGGAAATACAGGATTGCTTCATTACAGTTTCAATGGTCAGCAACGGAAAATTTAATCATAAATGCAACGTTAAGATGTATACTACAACGCTCGTGGAGAGAGTATAGTCTGTGCTGTTAAATTCAAGAAAATTGTCCTGTTTGCAGTAATACAAGTAGTCTGAGTGCGAGAAAAACGTGAGATATAAATAACTACCAAAAATATCCTGTCTGAAAACTGTGTTACTACTGAAATACTAATTGAATCACACGTAAATTATCAACATCTCATCTGTTTACGCTATAAATAAATGCTGTGCTTCTGCTACCTCCAAACTACTGTGCCTGCTGCTTCTATGCTACTTAAGAAAATATAAACTTCAAACCGCAGGCAGCGCGATGTACAATCCGTGCTTTAAAGTACTGAGACATCGACAAAACTTCTGTGCTAATAAACCTCTTTACTGCAATGATAATTGTCAATTAAGGTGTTTTTACTGAGAAACTTGAGAAAGGAAAATTATATACTTCAAATATGAAATAAGGAGAAGAATGCTGATTGATGGGAAAACAATAAAGAAAATGGATTATCAAAGACCAAGAAAGAATATCTTAAATCTTGGAGTAATAAAAATTCAGTTTAAGTTTATAGTGAAGAGACCAGAACAAATTCTCATTACTTTCTTATGGACACGTTTGATATTCATCTGTGAAGAAAAACAGTATATCAAAAACTGTTACGCTATCATAAAATCTCCGATTCTAAATCCCTAACCAAATTAATAACTAATCTTGGATGTCTTGGCAAATGCGCTACTGAAGTACTTTTAAAGCCATCTCAATGAATTTACGAAATAAGTATCTCTCTATAAATGAAGAATACTATAAGAAAATAAATGCCGGCACACAGCATGGCCTTAACACATCTCATTCCATAAAAAGATAGAACTCGACTCCTTGTCTCTCTAATCCTGCACTTCACACGCAAGCAAAGGTTCTACTGACAGTGTCTCACAGTACAACCTCTTTCATTGAGATTTTGCCCGCTGTTATTCAGCTGCTACTGAAGCTTTAGTCTTCCGTGTGATAGCCAAATCATTACCAAAATTACAATTTTCTATATGAAGCAAAAGCATTACACCAAGTGCTGTGACATTCTGGTTTACCTTACTAGGGTTATCCTCTTGAATTCAACTTCTGACTTCAAGTTCATTCCCCAAATATGATATCTATTGAATGACTCGGGGTCCTGTAGGTTTTCAAGGTTGTCTATAGAGGGTATAGGGTGTACATAGTGGCCCAGCTAGCAGTTGGTTTCACTCTAAAAAGAGGGTTTAGCGTAATAACAACGCAAACTTGACTCGCATGTACATAATTATACAGGAGTAAATGGGCCCTGTAAAGGGGTAGGCAAAGTGAATTTAAATACTTATGATCAGACATTTTACAAGGCCCCGTTCTGGGTGCCAATAAGCAAATCTGCCTTAGTTACTCAATTGCGATGTTCCTCCCCTCTAATGCACATCACAATACTCCTGTAATGTTATTAGCTCATGCGTAGCACGACGAGCAACTTATACTTCAGCCACAATCACCTTTTATGCCGTCAAGAGTGAAGCGATGGTTAGAATTACTAAACGCTTCGGCAATGGCCCTATACGAATCCCTTAACGCAACAGAGAATATAGTTCTGATTTGATTAGACTGTATCTTTTGTTATGCAGAGAGATTCAACAAGACGTGTCATGAGCAAAACAGGTTGAAAACCAGTAAAATAAACAAACATTAGCATTTATTTATCAAATACATTTTATATTACTTTTCTAAGAGTCGACCCATTATCCGCTATGTTAGACTATTAATTTAGATCTACATACAGCTCTATAATATTTTAAAATGTTTAGATTCACAATGTATTTGATCGTCTTGCGATAATAAACGATTCCCTGCTAGGTAATGTGTGCATTCCATGTTGTTGCCCTTAAAATATTGTCCGTTGTCCATACGTCAAGAGTCGATGTTACTAGCCATGCTGGTTTCAAATGCATTTGCAATGTATTAATGTTCTCGCGTACAGACATATACGCCGTCTGTAAATAGAAATTAAAATTTGAAATGCGTATTCCACAGTAATTTCATATTGATTTCTCTAAGAATGTGGTAACCTTAGGAACATTAGGAGATGTTAGTAACTGACGTTCACATCGTTTCTTTGCTTCTCTCAAATACGTGTTAGTGGTCACAAATATTGTAAAGAACTTCTTTATGAAATATACCGTCATCTGTGAAATCAGTAAACAGTGTGCGATCTGAAACATCATCATCGTCCACGTGTTCAGACTTAGATTTTCCGTAACTTCTCAAAACCGCTTAATGCAAAAGCTGGAATGTTTCCTTTGAAAAGGCACGGCCTATTTTCTTCCATATTCTTTCTCTAATAAACACATCGCCAACTCGACGTGTAACCCTAGTCTCCCTTTCTTCCTTCCGATTTGTCGACACTACTGAATTATCAGATTCATACTGTCATCAAAGCGGGTCTGAATCCTCCTGTATTGATATGTATTTCGTCGTTAGTGGGATAGTGACGGGCGGCAGCCAGTGGTAATTTTTATGGAGTGTTCACTCAAGACATTTCCCGCTGTTTTCATCCAACAAGGACTTAGGTTTGTTTTCCATTCGGCCGCATCCCATTACATTCCCTCTTCCGGAACGCCCGGCAACAATAGATTTTGGAAGTAATATATAGCCCGCCTGCCATACATCACGCCTTGTCCAGGACGCTTACAATAGCTGAGCGAATATATTTTCAGCAGGTCGAAAGCGCAGAACGGAAGGTGTGGGCTAAAGAGATTTCACCTCTTCAGCATCAGGCGTTTAACGCGTTATTTCACTGTTCACGCACTGAAAAATCGCTGATAGCTAAGATACTGTTACCGCTGTGGTAGTAGAGAAGTGTAAGCGAACACGTCAACGGAAAATGCTTTAGTGCACCATTTTTCACAATAAATAAATTAACTCTCCTAATGAACTTCTGTGCTGCGCTCATTGCCACCCAGCAATAGTGCTTCATTCGTTACTGAACAATAATAGAAAAAAAACTGACACATTGAAAACAAAGAGAAACTGTAAATACCAAGTCTAATCAAAATACGTCGGAAATGAACCATGGAATTACAGCTACTTGGATTTCATCATTGCGAGACAAAACAGAAACTTCCGTAAATGTCACAATGATTCGAATAAGGCAATCGAATACATGAATTCTAGGTTACTGAATTTCTGTCTCATTCACATAGTAATTGAATTCTGAAATATAATACGAGGGAATAAGTATGACTACAGAATCCTCTTTTTCTCGTTACAGTATGAAGTTTTTAAAAGTAATTTCAGCTGAATAGACAGTGAGCTTAATTTTATTACCATGAAATTAGATCGGCGTAATATTTCCTGAAGTGCTCAAGAAATAACAAGACGACATACGACTAGGGACGAACTGTTCACGAACTGTTCCAGATCATTACAATCATATTCACTCAGGCTGTCGACGACCCGACAGTAAACAATTTGATATTTGACATGTGAAACTGTAAGAGGTCTTCAGTGAACAATCCTTGTAGGGTATGCGTCGGAAAACTGATTTTGGTACTTTATCGGAGATAGCAGGTTTGCTTTGAGAAACAACAAATAACTGTTGGAAATGTGTCCACGGTGAATTTTTTTCCCTAAAGTCAACAAATTATGATGCAAATTTTGTTATGTCAGGATAGAACTACATGTGAATCTCCGGCGAGAGCTTTTTACCTGATAGTAATCGATTAAGGATACTCCTCCATCGACAAACTTTTTACTTTCAATCCTTTAAACTCCTGCTCTACATACGCTAATGAGTACGCTTTACTTAATTGATATGGGCGGTATTTGAAGCTATTTCAAGACCCTTCAGATTCATAATTATCTCTCAAGAAAGGAATGAATGTTGTCTACACGAGCTACTCATCAAATTATGTCTTATTTTTCAAGGGCGCATATTTATTTATTTGGTTATTGAGTCATCAGTCTTCTAAGTGGTTTGGCGCTGTCCACCACGATATATTCTCCTCTGACAAACTTTTCGTTTCAAAGTAGCAATTGCAACGTACGTCCTCAATTATTTGCTGGGTATATTATCATCTCTGTTTACCTCTACAGTTTTTACCGTAAACGGCTCCCTCTAATACCACGGAAGTCAAACAGTGATGTCTTAATAAATGCCATATCAACCTGCACCATTTTATTGTCAATATTTTCCGTAGATTCCTTTTTTCGCCAATTCTGAGGAGAGTTTCCTTATTTCTCACCTTATCAGTTCACATAATTTCCAACATTGGTCTGGAGCACCAAATCTCAGATGCTTCAATTGTCTTTTGTGCCGGATATGCCGCAGTCTGTCTTTCACTACAACACAATGCTGTATTCCAAATGTATTTTTTCAGAAATTTCATCAGTAAATTGAGGCTAATATTTGATACTAGTAGATTTCTCTCGGCCAGCAATGCCTTTTTTTCCAGTTCTAGTCTGCTTTTTATGCCCTCAGTTCTTCGTCCGTTGTGGGATATTTTGATGCCTAAGTAGCAGAAATCCTGAACTTCGTCTCCTTCGTGATCCTCAATTCTGATAATAAGTTTTTCGTTACTCCTATATCTCCCACTTCTCATTACTTTCGTCTTTGTCGACTTGTTCCCCATAAATATTCTATATTCAATAGAGCGTTCATGCGAATCAGCAGATTCTGTAGTTCTTCCTCACTTCCACCCAGGACACCAATGTCGTCAGAGAGTCTTATCACTGACATCCTTTCATCATAGATTTTACTCACTTTATTTTGACGTGTTTATGCCCCTTTGCAGAACAGCACTATTACTCCATTCAGGACGACTCTCCATTTACTATTCGTTACATAAATTTTACACAATATCTTGGCTATGTTAAATCGTTTTTAGATACAGTCATTGCATTATCTCAAATTTCTTGAACTTAACGACAATAAAGAATCTTTAATTTGCGATGGTTTACCTTCGTTATGCGTGTTTGTGAGATAGAGACCACGTTGCTAATGTTTTAGCATGATTTGTTGGATCCGTCAGTGTCTATATAAGTGTTCGAAAGTTAAGCAAATAAAGAAGTGAGAGCATATATGTACCTGACCACCAGGTTATGCACAAGCCATTATTATCTATAACGCTGCAACATGAAGTAACTACTGCTCCGATACCCATACAAGTAAACATAGTATCTAACCACGTCCCTTTTGAGGGCAGTTAATCTTGGCTCTCATCCACCACGATACCTCGCCTGACCAGTGTTTAATGCCACTGAACGTTTACTAGGATGGTAAAGTGAATACTCTCGCTATCAGTTTCCTTCCAGGTGAAAGCGAAACATAGTAGATCTCGATTCAGCTATGATTAAGATTATGGCAATTTTCCAGTGGCTACCTAACAATTCGAAGCACACCAAATTATCGTGTGACGAATATAATGCGCAATCTAAAGAATACTTCTATTAAAGTAATACTTCTAAAACTCCATTTACATGATTAATCTTGATGGTGATTATACTTGTGTAGCCAGTTATTGAGTACAAAACATATCCATTTTACTAAAGCTTCGTTTCCTTTCGTGTGTATGATTTTAGAATGAGGTATGAGCATGGGTATTTGTAGTTCTGTGCTACAGAAACGTCCTTCTGCAGGTTATGATGTGTAATCTTCCATGAGCTGCCTCCTTCAGTTTGTCCCTGGACTGCTTGAATCTGAATACCTCTGTTCATCTGTTAGGGCTGAGCCTACATTCAGGATTTCTCTTACATTTGCTAATTCTGACAAAATCCTTGGTGCTGTACTTAGCTTCTAGGGGTTCTACCACCTAGATCTTATACACAACAGATAAAAGGTATTATCTACCATGTCATCAGGTATCATGTTTATTGCTCTTCGTTTCCTGTCGTTGTAGTGACTTACTAGATCTTGAACCATGTTAATCCGTTTGAAACAGTGCAGTAAACGTGTCACCTTAAAGCTTCCTATCGAAACAGAAACCTTAAAGGTGGAAAACGACGAATTGTGATTCGTAGAAAATTTTTGCATTAACTTCTTGAAAGAGGAGGTTTTAAAATTCCTTACGTTAGTCGGTTTGTAAAGAATTTGTAGCCCTAGTAAATACTTTGTGTGTTTTGTTCAAGCATTATAATGCATCACATAACGGTCCATCTTCAACTAAACCGAACTGTAGAAGTCGCAGAAGGGAATTTCATATTAATTACATAAAATTCATGTCTAATATCTTATTTGTTTTTTTTTATTATCGTATAACAAAAGAGTTACAATACAAATATGTTTTTCTATTCTCTCACAATATATCCGTTACAAATCGCATTTTATGTTTTCACACACACACACACACACACACACACACACACACACACATACGCACACTAAAGTCGGTCGGACATCATCATTTTTCAGACAGTTGTGACCGATGTTAAAATATCCACTAATCAGGAAGTAGAAAACCTTTCTCGTACTTTGCTTATAAACATAGCTTGCGCTGTCCGACTCTAAAAACGACATAACCCTGAGATTGGGTAGCACATACATCAGAATTCAATGCATATTCTGCATAACTTAAGTGTGCTGTGAGTATTCCACTGATGTGTCAAGATCTTGGGGACGACAGACCGTGCTATACGGCAAACTGTGTGCTTGTACTTGGAAGTGCGCTCGCTATGACCATCAGTGCAGTCTGCCGTCTTCCATTAGAGCAAATCGTGGAGTCGATCGGGTTCCACACATTAACCAGTTGGTACCCGCTTTCAGAATACATAAGATTTTCCACCAGGTGTTTCTACAAATATTATATAATAATGGACACATAATTATGTGTTTGTGTGTCCAAAATTATTGTTTTATCATATTCCACTGAATTGCTGGTGATGATTCAGTGGTCGGTAATAGCAGACTTGCTTCGCTGCAAAAGGCAACTGCAGCATTCATCCACACTGCGTGTCGTCTCACGTATGTAAACCATACCACATTGTCGAAGTACCTTGTAAATCGGAGCTTTCCACAATAAAAAAACTGTCGTTCACTGATCCTAGAAAGTCTTCGAGAAAAGATGCTGGGCGAAAAGCAGAGGATTCTTGCTGTCTTACACGAAATATTACCAACAGAGTGAAGAAAAGTTAGAGATTGCGCCACTGTGGTCCCCTCTTTATCCATTTTCTAGTTCTCTTTTTTGAAAATTGACGAATTATCATAATTCAACGCAAACTATGAGTGTGTTTATAGCACTTTTGTCACGTAAGTCTCAGACCCAGTGAGGTTGTCTACAGAGCTCGGTCACCTAAGGACAGAGTTCAGGGGCTATAGATAATCTACCCAGCAGATTGGTAAGGAAATATCGTGGATCAAACCATGCGCGTCGTGGGAGAAGGTTGTCCTGAACATCAGCATTCAGCTTTCCTTTTGCAGGCAAACAAGTCACTTATAGCCAAACAATGTATGTGTACCATATATCCAATTGTGTATAATAAAAAAATAACTTTGGCTACAGTAACGTCATTTTAGAAATCCATTAATAAATAATACCTGCAAATGTGCCTGGCAGATAACATGATGAACCGTGCCAGCGGCTACAAGATGGATAATGCGTGGAATCCGATTATCTCCAAGACCTGCTCTGAATGAAAACGACCTAGTATGCTGCGACCAACGGCAATCCTGAGGAAACATGCAGTTGCAACAGTGGGGCGCTGTCAGCCTCATAGTGTTCAATGTGCCAGCATTATCTTGAAGAATAAATCGAATACTTGCAGCGCAGTGCTAAAGTGCAGCGTTGGGGACGTCTTCGTCGGTCTTCGATGGCTGACCTGAGAACGTGTGACAAATGCCCAGTCCACTTACCGTCGTATGTTCATAACTACGACTGCCTGCAAACGCGAAAAAAAACATTGCATTCAGCGTGAAAAGTTTACTGCAGCACACACACTCGGTAACCATCAATGGGTAACAATTCCACAGAAGACTGTTACGCTCCCTTAGCTTTCCGCATTCAAGGTCCTGATTTAGTCACGGCTGTATATGTTTTAGCCATTTGACTGATGAATTCAGTAGCGCATTCGTCATTTAACTCAAGTGTAATGTTGTATCTGCTGTTTCCCTAGTAACGTAAAGTACCAAATTATTTATGTACAACACTCCTCACATCCTCACAAATATTTCGAGTTTTAATACATAAATTAAGGTACCACTATCATGGCAACGCTGTTTTACTTGCCTTACTGGAAATTGTTCTGTGTATTTTCATAAGGAAAGTCTACAAGACGAGCCTTTGAAATACCTAAAGAGCCGTTGTTGCTGCTACAGGATTATTAAACAATATGTTGATTCAGTGCAATTGAATGCCAACATGATCGTCCTTCAAAATAAACCTCTTTTCGAAACTAAGTTTAGCAAACAGTCCACCCACTTCGTACCAACCTACGTAGAATATCAATAGTGCGATTTCACTCATTTTTCGAACATCCAGCATACTTTTACCAAATTGCTGTTATTCATATGTTTGAATAATTCTTCTCAAACCCATTTCCTGCACTAATATGTTTCGTTGCATTAATCTGAATCCACCGAGCTTGTCTAAATGACGAAACTCTGTCAGTCTTTTGTAATACCAGTTTATAAATGATAAATTGTTTTAGGTTTCTGTAATGAACAACATAGATTTCTTACCGTGCAAACTTGAAATTAATGTATCTACGTTTCTGCTATCAGGTAATGCTAATCTTCTTTTAGGATGGGATGGGATGTATTGGGGGAGGAGACCAAATGGCGAGGCCATCGGTCTAATCGTTAGGGAAGGGTGGGAAGGAAGTCCGCTGTTCCCTTTTCAAAGGAACCATCCCGGAATTTGACTGAAGATATTTAGATAAATCACGGAAAACCTAATCAGGATGGCCGGACTCGGGATTGAACCGTCGTCCTCCCGAATGTTTGGTTTAGGACACAAGGACAAATTAGAATGAATGATATTCGAGTTCAACCTTCTAAATTTATCGTATTTCATAATCATTTGATACTTTTTTCACAAGTGTTTCAACCCTCTCTAGAGAAAGCCCTACTAAATTTGACACTAGAAGATACTGCATCGTTATCCTGCTGTAAGGGATATCATGAGGATAAACAGTGTAAGATTCGTTAGTTTCACCAACATAACTGGCAATGGAATTGTGGTTTTGCAACAGAATATCTATATGAATACTGAACTGTACCGTCTTAAGGCCTCTTTCGATAAAATGAAATTGCTCAATGTCAGTAACAAACCATTGTTCTTTTCTAGTAATTTTTCAGTAGAGTATGTTATGATAAGCTGAGTGAAATAATGAAATGAGAAGGATCGAATTTATGTCTTTTAAGACATGAACTACAGAAGTTTTTAATGCACCAGCATGGAGCAACACACAAATTTTCCAATACAAATAGGATTAATCTCCTACTGTTTTACACCTTAATAAATACCTAACAACAGCAGTCTATTTGGTACTTGCTTTTGTGTTACCTTCACCTTTTAATAAACTTTTAAATTTATCAATTAGCGGTTCAGCCAGTAAATAGACTCATCCCTCACATACAGAAAAAAGTCTTTGTGACGGAGGAAGTTACACTTACAATCACCAGGAAAATATTTTCAAAATAGCTCTTACCTGTGGCTAGTCACTAGTCGCTGTATCCATCCAGTATTCCTTGCTGAGCATGCGCGTACGTTAAGCATTGAAAATGTATTGCTGCTGAAACTCTCGGAATGGTGGGACGTTTTACCTGACTTGCTGGATGGGCCTCATGCCGCTGCAGACAAAATTATTGTTGCTGCAGGGATGGCAAGTGGTAATGTGGAGGTGAGTGCACCTTAGCTCTGGGTCCATAGCTGCCTCTCATGTCAGTAGCTTTGTTGAGATGAGTGATAACGAGAATGTATTGTACTGTACGTGCAATAAAATCCGTTGCCCCACGTTTTGTCTGTCCAGGTAAACGTAGTTCGTGATAAGCGTCCTACCATACGCCCCGCCCCCCCCACTCCCCTCATCATCACATCTCCCTACCAGGTTGTCCCAGCGCACTGTGGGCAGCATGCGCAGTATCGCTTCAGAAGAGTGCTTACATAGGGGCATCGGCAGGAGCACGCATCTATGCACCGCGCTACTGAACCTGCTGTACATTACACAAGGTCAACATTAAGCAACAAATATCGTGGAAACATGGATTAAAAACACTGATGGTTGAATAAGCGGTGTTTTGGTTACTTTGAATCGTATCACGAAGCATATGTCAACCAAGAACACAATTTTTAGAAATATAATGAAGACTGAAAGTGATATAGTAAATAGCTTTATAAAGGAGTAATTATTTTCCAAAGTCCTCGTAATATTCATTACATCAATAACCCATTTGTACTACACACCTACACGAAATTTCATTGAAATCGTTTCAACAGGTCAATGATGAAAGCGCAACAGAGTTACCTTCGAATTTATAATATTAGCGTGGATAATCTTTAACTTATGATTTTAGTGAGTTGTAGTCGATACGGTGTCCCAAGCTATGCCCAAGTTACCCGTGAAAACCGCATGAAAATTTGTTATTTGTTTTGAAGTTTAGCGTGTTCAAATAAACAGACAAGACACGTATAACATAACTTTAAATCACAATATTTTTTTTCAGCGACGCGATTTCGAGGACGTCAAGCTTATACGTTGCCCAAAGCTGTGCTGAAGTGACCAGCCTAAACCCCATGACGCTTCGTCAAATGTCTTTGGAGAAGCATAAGCAAAAAGACAAACAGAAAGACACGACAATCTTACTAAATTTATTGTCAGTAAACAGAAGATTGTCGCCATCCAGCTTAAGTTGTGACGCACATTTCTTGAGGGAACATGTCAGGTAGGTAATCGAACCTATAAATCTGAAATTTATGCTGCATTTCCTGTCTTGATTCATTGTTGAAATACTATTTGTAAATTATGTATATATCTCCATACTCGATGGCAGCAGGGAAATATGCCCCGGATTTAGTTTCACTTCATCATGACCTGTTATTTGTTTTCATATACTAGTGATTAAAGAATGATAGTCGTATATCACGTTTTGCGCAGTTGTGACAGAGACTGAAATGCGTAGCTTGTAGTTCATGTTGCGGCTGTCATATGCTGCACAACGATAATCACCAGTAAAATGACAGCTATTTGTATCTTTTACGTCACCTTCCCTAAACTGTTCTCAGCAAATATGACAGAGTGAAAGACTAATTCTTGTTCAGGACTTAGGTCCTACTTTTTAGTCGGAAATATAAAACCATTCATAGTTTGAGCACTTACATGCAGTTGTTCAGTGAGGCATTTAATGCAATAGATATCTCTTGACAATGTAAACGTAGCTGCGGTACACATAATAACCTACAATTAATTATGTACGTAAATGTGGGATACCAACTAGGGTTTTATGACCGTAAGTAGTAACCGGTTCTAGTATGCATTACTTATCAGCATGAATTGGTGAAGCTGGTATACTCATTCCTGCCTCTAGGCATAATGGTTTTGACTAGCTTAAATTGTGGGCACTTAATGGTTCAAAAATGTTCAAATGTGTGTGAAATCTTATGGGACTTAACTACTAAGGTCATCAGTCCCTAAGCTTACACACTACTTCACCTAAATTATCCCATGCCCCATGCCCCAAGGAGGACTCGAACCTCCGCCGGGACCAGCCGCGCAGTCCATGATTGCAGGGCCTTACAGGCACTTAATTGAGTGGGCAACTAACTTTTGTTTGGAATAGAAAAATTAAAAAAAAAGAGCTCATATTCCTAAAACGAATGTCGTCGAGCTGTCCCATACTGTGAGCTAGCCTTTAAAGGTCTTTCGTGTAATAAAAATTGTGCGTATCTCTAATAGACCATTACAAAATTTATAGATATAGATGTTCCTCTTGCAGCTACTTCATGATGTACAATGGTAAAACTCAAAATTCTTTCCTCTTCGTGTTTCATCTGTGATCATCTTTCTCATCTTCTATGATTATCCGCTCATAACCACAGTAGTGGATATCATACAAATGTTAACAGAGGCGTTTTTGTCCTGCGTTTTGAATATGTTCACATGATTCAGTTCGGAACTAAGCAGTATGCTAGCAAAGTTTAATTTTCTTGCATTTGGAAAATATTTAAGTACTTTGCATGCTGATTTACAAGATACGAACAGACTAGAAGGGACCTCATGTGCAACAAAGCCTGTCACTTTATTGTGAAAACTAATGTGTCTCACAAAACAAATACTGTGTCACAGTAATCTTCTCCTAGTGAGTGCATATAAATTTTCTCAATATTACAGTGCCATGCTACTTTATGTAATGGTATGTACATAGTTAGTGCTGAAACTTTAACGTTTAATATACTGAATTCTAGGCTAAAACAAGAAAACTTTCGTTTGTATCTGTGAAACAGTCTCACAGTCGACGATGTCCATCTTCTTATGCCTACTATGATACGCCTTGAGCACTTTTACAGAATTCAGAAAATGAAGTTGATTTTCGGTGAGAGCAGAAACCACTCTGGGAGGTATATTTTGCAATCCGTCTGCAGACAAGAACAGTTGGTAAGAATTTCGTCCTTGGTTGTTTCACAACTATAACTAGGAACTTCCGGCCTCTTATGGGGACAACAGCAACTGTGTATGGTTTGTGCTCCATCCCTCTCCTAGCTGCTTCCGGCTCTGCCACAATGAACGAGAATGGCCCAGCTCTCCTGAGTTACAACAAGTAATCGGTAGGTGAATGATGTAAGACTATTAGTAGCACTTGTAAGTAATATATGTCAGGCTAGTATTTTCGTGAGTTTCCTATGAGTGTGTGCATATCGAAAGACAACCCTAAATGTTGATTATGATGCTAAAGCAGCTGCAGAAACATCATCAATAACTTACTGCTCCTACTGATTTGCCTGCATTACATCCATCCATGCTGATCATCAAGTTTAATCTTGTTGCAAAAAGAAAAGATATTAGTCATGCTTCATCTACAGGTTGACATTCGTTGTTGTCTATACATGAGCATCATATTTCACTGAGTTGCCTCATAAGCTAGAGTGGACACAGGTAACTGGGAAGATAAAATGCTGAGCCAGAAATCTGTGACTTTCTGAAATCTGCAAACGTGCGTTCATGGAATCTCCATGAATTTCATATTTCACTGAATGTAGCAGCCTTACTGGTGAACATGACGAGATCAGAAACCAAAAAATTACAGAATATGATACAGTGCCAATGATGTGATGAAGAATTAAAACCTCATACCAAATTAAATGTAGTGGCATGGTGTCACACATCATACCAATAGAAGTCAGCTGATTTCAAGTAGCTGCATACAAGTAGTAAGGGGTCACAGCTACTTCGCGAAAGATGTGTTTCTACAATCTAACAGGTGCCGACGGTTAAGGCTCCAACTGAGAGATGTCGCCGTGCTACAGACAGTGGAATCCAATGCAATAAAAGCAATACATATTTCATGAACGACTTCATCTTTCCCTAATATTCTGTTTTCTATTAATTATTGCAGCACTGCTTAAAAAGTTAGCGTGACAACTTTATCTGGAGAGTGTGAGTAGGTCATACGATCAGGCAAAATTGTTCATCTGTAGTTGTAAATGGTACGGTACTGGGGAAACGAGATGAATACTCAGGTACTTTAGTTGTTTAAACAGGGGTTTAATTTGAAATTCGTTGGTTTTCTAAATTGCTCGGAAAAGATATAATGTTGTGATTGTTCGGATGTAAAAAACCTCAAACAGCACAGTTTAATACTGATAACTGATTGCCTGTAACGTATCTCAGCCAATAAGAAGAGAGAGGATTAATGGAGGTAAGACACGTGTTGGATTGGGCGCATTTACATGAGCTCTGAAGAGATGTTTTATTGTGCGTGAATATGAAGTTATAAAATCAATGGGAGAGTGTTTACAGACGAATAGCAAAACTGTGAGTTTTGGATTTTAAGTATGAACTGTGACTTTATGAGTAATTAAAATTCCCGCTGCTTGCTATACGAGTCGTAATCGACGACAGTGCGTTTGATGCGACCGTTTTGTGTAGCAAAGGGCGAGTATCCTATCTCATTCAAAATCTGTCTTTAAATTTTCCAGTAACAGATTCGGTGCATACCATATGCTGGATATTGAGAGAGACCATGAACACATGTGAATCTCGAAACCGTAACTTCGGACTAAATACTGACTTGTGTCCTAGAAGAGGCTGTATACAGTTATTTCCATTCAAGAAGTATCTATGATTTAATAGCTAGTTAAAGATGGAACTAGGAAATATTTGATGCACCCTACATGTACAGTGGTACTAACGCTTTGCCACTCGAAGAACTTCTTTTCTAACAGAGAAGGCGATAGGTGTGGAAGAAGATACCACCGAAGGACGACTGGACAAATTATGCAGGCAAAAAGCCAAAATCTCGCCGCCGCTGTGCTCATAGGTTTAAGCATCCCTATTCTAAACTGATCATCAATAAAATGCTAGTAGCTCCTGGACTATTGCTCTTAAGAATATTTATAAACTCAAAACACAATTCTGTAATGGGTTATCATAAAATTTTGTTTCAATATTAACTATCAACTAGGCGGAAGGCTGCTGACTTGTCATTGGGTGGTGGCCTCAGTATGTCTTGTTTTGTTCTCCGCCCCTACCCACTCTCCCTTCTCCTGTATCACCTAAGCTCTGCTACGTGGAATGTTATCTGCGATGTCTGTGTCCTAGCATGGGACACTCCGTCTGTCGGTTAGTTAACAGAGCCTTTAGAGACATGTGTTCCATCTAAACGTCGCTTAACAGGACCTTCAAACAACTCTCATCCAAGATTTATTTAAAGGATGGGGAGCCCCTCCACACCCACATTGGCATGATGGCGAACGCAAAACGTCTACTGCCATCTCTGCATAAGGGTTACTCTTCATTAAAGTGAGGTCTCGCTGCATGTGGGTGCTTTGATGTTTGTAAACGTCTGGTTAGGTTTAACCTGTAATACACTCTCATTTGCAGATAGTTTGAGTCGATAATTGAACTAATGGTGGTGGCATGAAGAAAGTGACAAGGCAAGTGCCAAGGGAAAAAAGCCTCCCCGGTAGTTGGATCGGACATTAAAAGCAGTAGCGGATATCTTGATGATTGTGACAGCTCATGCAAGGGTAGGTTACATTACTAACGAGTACTGTGCAAGCGGATACCATGTCTGTGCCATAGGTCGTTATAGTAAGAGGAGTCCGGTGCGGCAGCGCATTGCGCTGCCTTCAGCCCTCTGCTGCGCCATGTCGTTAGTGACTTGACACAGCATTATAGTGAACTCGAGAAAATATTTTGTGACATCTGATACCATGAAAGTTACCAATGAGTTCGCTCCACGTTGGGCGCCAAAATTGTTGTGAAATGACAATTCTTCTATCTGCTTGTCGACATGAAATGACGAGCAGATGACTAATGAGACTGCCCCACGCTGTGAGCCTACAATTAACTGATATCAATAATTAAATGAAGTCAAACACAAGTACAAAATTAAGGTATTCATTTATGAATATAAAACGTTGCTTCTATGATCAAAATATGAAAAGAAATGTCTTTATTTTTGTGCTGTTTACACAAACCAGAACCAAATTACAAATCTCAGGGCCGATTTGACTGAACCAGGATATGACTCAGATATTAAGCGGCAGGAGGAGGGGTCGAATCTTTTCACCTTTATTCGCTATCGTTCGTCGTGTAATGCTGATGGCGGCAGGCGCTGTGTCCGTTCGGCGCGTCGCCTCAGATCTGTGCGGTGCAAATCGGCTGCTCTCATCAGCAATCACGACTTTGCGGCGGGGTCCAGGTACAATCTCCGCATTGTCTGACTGTTCTCAGTTGCGTGGCCGAAACTGTGCTATTACGGTGTCGGAAGGCGGATCTTGGCGATGAGTGGAAGAGCACCCGTGTCCCCTCGCTTGCTGGTGTTGCCGCGACTCCCTTCTCGCTTCTCCTCACATCTCCCATGTCTTTATTGGACGAAATTTTCAATGCAGCCCAGTGTCAGATCGACATTTCATTACTGCGCCTCTCCATACGGAGTGGAAATTTACTATTTGGTGTAGGCTGGCGTGTGCCTCGTGAATTGGCAACTTTCTCAGGATTTAACACTCTTAAAATGTTTTTCTGCATCCCGAGGCTGTTGGGAGAGCAGCTACACAACACTCCTATATAACTGCTCTCTCTACGTGAGCTCTGCACAGACCCATGTTTGGGCTCTGTCTCAAAATCTTCAAGTGCCCGTGGTTTGTAAGAAATGGCTTCACTGCGCTAATCCCCCAGGCTTTGTGTACCCTCCTCGCTGTACCCATGGTGGTGCTGGAAATGTCAGCAACTTCTGGCTTTCTAAGGCAGTTAAAATGACTGCCGCCAGGCCAGAAGAACTCAGATGCTTTCTCGCGTACTTTATTGACGTTTCGCCCTAATGGCTGCAAGTGTCCATCAGCTCTTGGCACATCTCTCATTGTCTGATGGGCCCTTCGAAACATTTCCCTCCTTGAGCGAGGTGAGGGTGCCCATTTTGCATCCCGCTGTGTCCTTGCAGAATGACTGCAGTGCCCTCTCCCCAGGGGCTCACCCCAGGGTGTCCAACTTCCTCTTCCTGCTCAGATACTATCGGCGAGTTGGCGAAAGTGGCTGCGGTCCGACATATTACACAGCTCCTTGTAATGACCATTAGGTTTGTGATATTGAAGGTTGAAAGTCATAGAAAAGTGACCTATCTATGTTCACCTGACCCATTGCACAAGCACTTCAAAAGAAAACAAAAGTCTTCATTTCCTAATAAACCAACACTCCACTCACTGATGTGGGATAGTGTAGGGATATCAAGTTTCCAGCTGTGCCCTAGCGTGTCGAGCCCAGTCGACCATTTACATGTATGTTTGCCCTTAGTAAAGAGGTAAAAGAAATACCAAATAAACAAATTTCCTGTTCTTGAAGAACATCATCACACCGAACGTGATAATAACATCTCATATTTACATCACACAAGACACGCACATATAAATGAAGACAAAAACAAGTAAATAATACATGAGGAACACAAATAACGCTTAACACAATGAATGTGATTCTAACATCAGATACGTACATTAGACAAGACATGCACAAATACATGAAAATCGAAACAAGTATACTATACATGACCAAACCAATAACATTGCACACAATAAATATGATGATAACGTCACAGATGTACACAAGGTGTATGCAAAATAAACATGTATTCATCCCTAAAATTGTAACATACAAAATAATCCTAACATGCTTCAGTCAACGTTTCATGTACTACTCTGCCAAGGTAAAATGTCTTCTCCGCCAACTGCAATGTATCTTTGTTACCTCTCTGTATGCTGTATGTATGTGTAATTTTCAGCTTTGACGCTAAAGTCATTACACTGAACACCTCGCATGGTAATATGGTAAAAGATGGATCCATGGCACTGCATTACAATTTAATGTATACAACAAACAAACAAAAATTGAAAGACGTGGAAATGGCAATGCGCATGCGTGAGATGGATGGTAATCCTGCGCGATAGGAAGTATCTTTCTGTCAACTGCGAGCAGCTAATCTCCACCTTGCGCAGCGCGTCGCAGTGGCGTACGGAACCCAGACATACACACATACAAAAGTCACATCGCCTCCCCACATTCACACCAAGTGTCTCGCAGTCCAGACACGCTCAAAAATGACCATCTAAGTACAGAAACTACGTATTAATTATTACAACCGAAAATTTGATCACAAAATACAACTTGTTGTTAACAATCATCACCAACATTCTTCACCAAAGCCGCCATACGCTACATTATTGAGCCAGATATGCTCTCAGGCTGTGGGTGTTAAATGTATCAACCGAGCCCTCGCCATCATAAATAGCATAACAACTCGTTTCAGTCTGTAGTTTCCCCCGCTTCCGAAGGAGACGTCCATCTCTCGCACCACTTGGAAGTATGGAAACACCTTCGATCCTCCGAAAACCATCTGACTTTTGCACATATTGCAACCGCGGAGGGCACAACATTGTCTTCTAGTACTGGCGACTCCTTCTGTGGCTCACTTCGCAGTGTTTCTCTGTCACTCTGCAATTGCTTGCGCATTTTACACTCCCCATAAGCTTCTCTTTAACTGTGGAGGCTTCACCTTCATCGTTTTTCATAGTCTCGGCGCTCTTGTCGTGGTCTCTTTCTCCTTATCATTATGCTCCATTAAGGGCGTGTTATCTATACTCGCATAAGTGGCATGGAGTGTCAATGGAGCGTACTCATTAACGACCTCTGGGCCTCTAGATCCTAATATTATATGTGCCAGGAACGCTAACCCACGAGCAGTCGCAGTCAGATTCACTTTCGTCGGCTGTGTGCCTGGAATTATCATCACGACTTGCGGACGGCAATTTGATTTCATCTGGAACTCCTGTTCCCTTTAATACACTACTGGCCATTAAAATTGCTACACCACGAAGATGACGAGCTGCAGACATGAAATTTATCCGACAGGAGGAAGATGCTGTGATATGCAAATGCAAGGTTGGCGCCGGTGGCGACACCTACAACGTGCTGACATGAGGAAAGTTTCCAACCGATTTCTCATACACAAACAGCAGTTGACCGGCGTTGCCTGGTGAAACGTTGTTGTGATGCCTCGTGTAAGGAGGATAAATGCGTACCATCACGCTTCCGACTTTGATAAAGGTCAGATTGTAGCCTATCGCGATTGCGGTTTATCGTATTGTGACATAGCTGCCAGCGTTGGTCGAGATCCAATGACTGTTAGCAGAATATGGAATCGGTGGGATCAGGAGGGCAACACGGAACGCCGTGCTGAATCCCAATGGCCTCGTATCACTAACAGTCGAAATGACAAGCATCTTATCCGCATGGCTGTAACGGATCGTGCAGCCACGTCTCGATCCCTGAGTCAACAGATGGGGACGATTTCAAGACAACAACCATCTGCACGAACAGTTCGATGACGTTTGCAGCAGAATTCACTATCAGCTTGGAGACTATAGTTGCGGTTACCCTTGACGCTGCATCAGAGACAGGAGCGTCTGCTATGGTGTACTCAACGACGAACCTGGGTGCACGAAAGCAAAACGTCAGTTTTTCGGACGAATCCAGGTTCTGTCTACAGCATCATGATGGTCGTATCCGTGTTTGGCGACATCACGGTGAACACACATTGGAAGCGTGTATTCGTCATCGCCATACTGGCATATCACCTGGCGTGATGGTATGGGGTGCCATTGGTTACACGTCTCGGTCACCTCTTATTCGCATTGACGGCACTTTCAACAGTGGACGTTACATTTCAGATGTGTTAGGACCCGTGGCTCTACCCTTCATTCGATCCCTGCGAAACCCTAGATTTCAGCAGGATAATGCACGACCGCATGTTACGGGTCCTGTACGGGCCATTCTGGATACAGAAAATGTTGGACTGCTGCCCTGGCCAACACACTCTCCAGATCTCTCACCAACTGAAAACATCTTGTCAATAGTGGTCGAGCAACTGGCTCGTCACAATACGGCAGTCACTACTCTTGATGATCTGTGGTATCGCGTTGAAGCTGCATGGGCAGCTGTACCTGTACACGGCATCCAAGCTTAGTTTGACTCAATGCTCACGCGTATCAAGGACGTTATTACGGCTAGAGGTTGTTGTTCTGGGCACTGATTTCTAGGATCTATGCACCCAAATTGCTTCAAAATGTAATCACATGCCAGTTCTAATATAATATATTTGTCAATGAATAAATCACCTTTTAGCTCCCATAGCCCATGTATGAAAATTTCATCGTTCTCCCTACATTTTACTAAATTAACTGTGCCCTTCATGACCTCTGAAACCTATGCGATCAGGTCTGACTATGGTTTTAGCGGTCTAATGATCATCACGCTACTCGAGATTATGCCAGTCCTAATTATAAGATCGAGCGACAACCCACTGATTACAACTGCATTCACCTGGATGGTACTTTTCCATTGGTTAACGACACCAAAACTTTTTTCTCTACCTTCTTTCTTTTCGCCCCGAAAGTGGGAGTTAGTGAGATTCCTTTTACGGGTATCTCGCCTAATTTGCAACCAATTTCTACCAGCTTTGAGTAAAAAGACGTTGAAAGCACTGTCACTTCCGACCCAGAAACCAGACATGCTCTCATCGTAATTCCTTCCACGGTTATTTCAATAAGGGGTGCCAATTGTCTGCTTCTTCCGGAAACTCTGGGTCATCACAGTACTGGTCAATATCGTCTTGCACTTGTGATTGGCAATACGGCACATTGCGTATGTGATGAACGTTTCGCTATTGTGGCGTCCCCTGCGATACCTCATTTTCTCTGATCATTCATTTGTGTTATCTCACGCCCCTCTGCCTGAGGTAGGGCCAAAGGTTGTGAACCTCCATTATTCTCACGGTCTCTCTCATTATGCGACGCTTGCACGCAGTCCACGTGGCGTCTGTGATTTGGCACTTGGTTCTTGCCTTGTTCCCCATGGTGTGGGCCATGACGTCTATCTCGCTCTCGATTATTCCTCTCTTTCTTCCTTCTTCCGTTATTGCGCCAGTTCTGTCTGTCATTGCGGTGCACAAACTCTTGCGGCGCCCCATTTTCTGTCCTAATTGCGTGTCTATTTGGTGTCCTTTGCATCCCCTGCTCTTTAGTTTCGTCCAAGGACCTCTCGACAATGCCCTGACGAATGCTTGTTGTACATGAGCAGGAAAATGTGAGACCACCGCGCTGCACCATTCTTCGTCTGACATTTTGTCATCCAAGTATCCAGCCACAACGACAAAGTGAGCAGCGTATGTTGTCAAGGATTGGCGTGACTGTGGTGCATATTGTCCACGATATATGCTAATCTTTGCACTCGCTTCTGTGGCCAGGTTCCATTACGTTGCCATAAACGTAGTGCAAAAATCCTGTAACTATAGTTCTCGCAAACTGTAACGTCAAACCAGGCAGCCTGGCGTGCCATGAATAAAGCGTTACATTCCGGCAATTCCTTCGCACGCAGATACGCGTCCAAATTCTTTACATATGCCTTCGGGTGAGTGCTGCACGTTCGGCCGAGCTTGCTAAATGGTATTTCCACCCCATGCAGCGGTAGTGCAGCCTACACATTCGTTCGCATGACCTGGGATACAAGGACATCTTCCCCCAATTCAAACACTTCTTGCTCGAGGACTGACACTCGTGTCTGTGTTTCCTTGGATGATTTACCTTCCTCATCCACGCGCACAGAGCTATCAGTCATCTTTCCTTTTACCCACGTTTCTAAGATGTCATCCTCGTTTCACACTCTTTACTCACCTCATCAAGGTTGTTGGTGACCTCCATCCGTATCTTTGCCGTTTCGGTCACCAATTCGTGCCTAGCTTCATTGATCTGCCGATCAGGGTTTTATTTGGAAAGTTTTAGCTCAGTTCCAATCTTTCAAGTCGTGTTTTACTCTCCTCCCTTATGGCGGTTAACTGTGATGTGTGGTTTTCTAATGCTGCGAGAATTCGATCTTGTGGACTCTGACTTTGCGTATCCCCCATGAACGTACCTTGTGCTTCTTCGCATTTACCCGAAATTTCCTCAACTGGCTTCACTGTTTGCATATTTATCAGTCACCCATACCTCAGTTTCATAGAGAAACTAAACTAAAAATTAAAAGCACTCCACAGAACGAACAGAAACAGTGCAATTCTGATGACAACGCTGATAACAGCGAACAGAAGAATGGAAACCACGGAACAGAATATTGACAACAACAAACTACACATTCTTAAACTACATCAAAAAGTATGGGGAGGCAGTGGGAACAAAACCCGACTATACTGACTACCGCTATGTCGACTTTATCCGCTCATTTGCAACGCACTGAGCACACACAAACATACCATCCTGACACTGACAAGTCACGCAATGCGGTTAACATATGCTCATAATGGAATGGGTATTCTTCATGAGTCGTGTCTCGAAACCTAGAAGTTCTCACACTACCAGTAACGTGACAATGAAGTCAAATCGAAGCCCCACGCTGTGCGCGAAAAATATAGTGAACTAGAGAAACTATTTTGTGACATCTGACACCATGAAAATTACATATGAGGTCACCTCAAGTTGGGCGCCAAAAATGTTGTGAACTGAGAATTCTTCCCTCTGCTGGCGGACATGACTAAAGAGACTGAACCACGTTACGTGCCAACAATTAATTGATATCAATAACTAAACGAAATAAAACACAAAGGAACCAAAGTTAAGGTGTTTATTTATGAACGTATAAGATTGCTTCTGTGATTCAAAATATGAAAAGCTGTGTGTTTATTTTCGTGCTATTTACACAAACCAAAGCAAAATAACAAATCTCAGCGCCGATTTGACTGGGCATGGACATGGCTTAATTAAGGGGAAGGAGAGGGGAGCAATCGTTTCACCATTCTTCTTATCGTTCTTCGTGTTTTTCTGTGGGCGAAAGGCGCTGCGTCAGTTCGGCGTGTTGCCACGGAGCTGTACGGCAAGAGTAGGCTACTGTAAAGAGCAATCGCGGCGTTGCGGCTGGGAGCAGGTACGATCTCCGTGTTGTCTGCCCTTTGCAAGTTGGATGGCTGAAGCTATCCTATCAGGGTGTCGGAAGCGCATCTTGGCGATGGGTGAAAGAGCCCCCATGTCCACTCAGAATGGTTCAAATGGCTCTGAGCATAATGGGACATAGCTTCTGACGTCATCAGACCCCTAGAACTTAGAACTACTTAAACCTAACTATCCTAAGGACATCACACACATCCATACCCGAGGCAGGATTCGAACCTGCGTCCGTAGCGGTGGCGCGCTTCCGCACTGTAGCGCCTATCTCGGCCACCCCTGCCGGCCTGTCCACTCACTTCGGCGGTGTCTCCACGACTCCCTTCTCCCTTCTCCTCCCATCTCCCAGCTCAATTGCTGCTCGAAATATTCTTTCTTCCGATGGTGTCATTGTCGGACGAAATTTTCATGTAGCCCAGTGACGGATAGCCATTTTGTCGCCACGCCTCTCTGTTCGGTGTGAAAATTTCTCTCTGGCGTGAGCTGGCGTGTGCCTCTTGAATTGGCATTTTCCTCACGATTTCACATTCTTAAGATGTTTTCCTGCATTCCGAGGCAGTTGCGAGAGCGGCTACCTAACACGTCTTTATAGCTGCTCCCTCTGCGTGAGCTCTGGACAGACTCATTTTTGAGCGCCTCAAGATCTGTCAGATTCCGTGATTTATAAGGAATATCCTCACTCTCCAGATAAACATCTTCTTAAGAACGCTGTCTTTCACCACACGTCTCCCTACGCCAATTCCCCGCTTTGTGTACCGTCCTTGCTGTGCCTGTGTGATGCTGGAAATGTCAGCAACTTCCGGCTTTCTAAGGCGGTTAAAGTGACTGCCGCTAGGCTGGGAGAAGTCAGGTGCTTTCTCGCATACATTTTTGGTGTTCCGTTCTGTGTGGGTGCAGGAGCGTTCGCTAGAGTTTCAGCCCCTTTTGCTGATCGTAGGCCTTGGGCCAGGACTGCGCGTAGTTGCCTCAAGGCCTTGTCCTTTTCCGGAGCCACGGCGGCTGCGAAGGCGGCCCCCTCTGCCGCCATGACGGTTCTGAGGGCTGCTATTGCTTCTTCCACGGCGGTGGAAATGTGACTAGGAATCTTACAAGTTCATGGTATGAGTTAAAAATGTCGAGAGGATGTTACGCAGAAATACAGACTTGGGAGCAATCTCTGACCGACGTACTGAGACCAAAGCGTGGAGAACCAGTGAAAACTTCCGTCATACGACTTTGGAATAGCTGTTAATGAACAACTTGATTATTACAATAGTAGTGTAAAAGGTATGGAGGGGTGGACACAGAAACAAACATGATAAGCCACATAATCATTATAGGCTGATGATGAAGTTGATGTAGGAACATTTCAGGTAAGAGCAAACCGTAGTCCACGTTACGACACCATACTTAACAAGTGAGCAACCGAGGAAAAATCAGGGAAAGAACGGCATTCTGCGGAGAGGAAGCAACATTGATTGATTATATCCTGAATAATTTCAGTATCCGGCACAACCACATTTATTCTGAGCATCGTGACGGGCCATCCTCCTCTAGCACTACTTTTCCTCAACAGTAGTTGTCGACACCATTATTAGTTTCGAATTTTAGACAGGTCAGTATTACCTGAGCTGCTTTTATTTTGTACAAAGGATGTTGTATTTCAAGCTAAAATTTATGAAAAGTAATTACTTCATAAAATATTTTGTATTCGATGTTATAATCGATAGGTACTAGTTCTGAAAGTACACTTAAAATTATTTTTGTAAGGAACATTGGAAATTACGAACTATTGGTACACTTAAAATATCTATTATTAATTACTCAATCCTGTACTGTTTACTACGTTTATTTCTGAATTCATTTATGAAATAATAGTCGAAATTAATAATTTAACAGAAACTAGTAGAAATTCATATGTTAAATTGCAAACCCTTGTGCGAACAATGTAATTTCGGCATTGTTAATGTGAAAAATAAAAGGACTCTGTTATATGCTTAAATGTGAGAAAATTTATTATGTGATATACACAAAAATTCTGCAACAACAGTCTTCAGATGTATTTAATTCAATCCAACCGTGAGGACCTAAAATGTGAGAGTTTCAGCTTCACGTATCAGACCCCAAGACATGAAGAACTGGAGCCAACGCAACATGACAAGCTGAGTACACTAGAAGGTTTACTGTAATCTTCGCTACTCTCAAATCTTCTTAAAAGACACTGTGTAAAGTGGACTACAAATGGAAGTAGGAAGGAGGGCGTATATTACAGTCAATAACCTGTTTCCATCGACATCTGCACATGAATTACAGGCCGTGGTTTGTTTCCACTACTGCGGAATTCACGTCGTTATCACAAGTGCTGACGATCCACCAAGATCATATGGAGTTCCTAAAATGCACAAGAAAGGCATTCCATTGAAATCTATTATTATTAATATTGCACGCCTAGATACCGGCTGGAAAATATCGTAAACCCATATTCAGAGATTATGAGGGGAAGACAGAAAACCACATGCGCTAATCCCTTCAATTGCGACTCTGCGATTGAAGAGATAAGCGAATATTCATTTTATGATCAGTTTTTATGTGACCTTGGACAGCTCGTCCAGGGTCAACGTGCAATGCAAAATTACGCGCCAGCCACCGCTACACCGCTATCGCAGCCGCAACACGCAGTTGCACCAACTTTTCGTCCTTTTGATGCTGCACTGGAAAGCTGGACGGAGTGGTCACGCCAACCCCTTGGAACTAAATACGGGAACATTCTACGGTTGTTTCACTACCTCTCTGAGCACCTACTGCTGTCCACCTGAGACCTGGTACCAAGGAAGGCTGGAATGGGTTGCGTTTGTGGACGGGGCCGTGATCAATTCCTGTTGGTCTTTTTTAAATCGCGTACACTTTATTTGAAAAAAAAAAAACAATTAAAACGTGACAATAAATCAAGAAGTGTTCCACCTCTTAAGGTCATAATGACACAAATTCAAAACTATTACTCGGCTGAAGGCCCGAATAGTCATAATTTAAAAACGGTTTCACGGCTGAAGGTCTGAGTAGCAATCTTTTAAGAACGAGTTAACTTCTTCAACTTGCAATTACAGTGATTAAAATATTTTAAAAGAACAATCTCAAAAGTCTGACTGCTAGAATACAATTGCCTAAATAAAATTTTAAGACAGGTAACACTCACGGCTGAAGGCCTTAATGACAACCAATTCAACTATTTCTCGTCTGAAGGCCGCAATAGTAATAATTTAAAAATTGTTTCATGGCTGAAGTCCTGACTATCAATCCTTTAAGAACCAGTTATATATTTTCAAACAGTTATTAACATTAAAAAAAACATCAAATCTGTCAAAAACAAGGGGGAAAGGGGCGAGGGGCTCAGGCGTTGCTCCAGGGATCGACTTGGGGAAGTCTCTCAAAATTTCGCAAGCGATGAGACAGGCAGACAAAAGCTGCATTCACTTCACGAAATGGTAACTCAGACTAATGACAGTTTAAATACATGACCAATAATCATTTGTCGAATCTACTTAACGTCTGATGACCAATGCAACGGTGGAATAACACAGGCAAGCCTAAACGCTAGTCACCACTACATCTTTAGTCTCCGGTGTTTAGAGCATCCGGAGGCAGAAAAGAACCACCACTACCAGAGCAGGGGCACAAAAAAAACAAACACTACCCGGCCAAAGATTAAGGAAGCTGTTAAACTACACGCCTTACCGGACAGCAGCGGAAGGCCGAGGAAATGTACACTGCCGTAACATACACTACGCTCCAGGGCAGGTAATTGGGGCGTTAGGGGCCACTAGGCAGGAAAAATATGACTGGTTGAACTTCACAAATAATAACATATAGAATGCAACAATTAATAATAAGAAGTGGAGGAAGTTAATTAGGTTCGCCTTCCCCAAACGCTCCACTCGCTGCTCTTTGTCTCGGAGACACTGCGAGCAGCAACACGCAAGCAAATGCCGAGATCTCACAATTGTGGAGGTTTCACTACTTGAATTAAGGTCCCCTCAACTTAAACATCCCGGGTCCGGTTGACAACAAGGTTGTACACCTCGCGACTACAGCCCTTCCATCCGGCAGTGCATGCATACCGCCAGTGGTCCTGGTGTGTCTGCGCTCTGCGCGGACCTGGCTGCTCGTCCGTCCCCCAACAAAATGGCAGAATCACACGATACCCGGAAACACCACGACGTCGCCCCAAAGATAGTACCACCGTTACTAGGTATCGATAACTACCTCTACGGCGACTAGCGGCCAGACGACGCTTGCAAACTGAGTGGCGCCAATGAACGCAAGAAGAAGACGACAACCGTAACTATACCAACTAAACGATGCGAAACTAGCAACGGCACCAACGCGAGGCCCTGAACGGCTCACAACCTATTTAGAGCTTGACGAAGAATGTTATGAACATACGAATGGCGTGTCCGTTATTGCCTATCGTGTGGGGTATGTACAAGAAATATTTAGGAGAAGTCTTTAAGTGCAATCCAACGTTTATCTAGCGATACCTGGCCACATGGGACGAAAAGTTGAAGACATCTTAATAATTTGGAATACAATGTGGAACTTCCAAAAGAAGTTCATCTGTCTATCCTCGGATTGGTAGTTAAGAAAAGAATGGACGAATCTTGTGATCAGAGTGTATACAGATTTGTCAGAAACCTGAAAACTTGCAACGGTGTTGCACGATAGACGGTGCTGAGAAATAATTATTAACGAAAAAAGACGTTGAGACAGACAGAGGGAAGCCCGCATCTCGTGGTCGTGCGGTAGCGTTCTCGCTTCCCACGCCCGGGTTCCCGGGTTCGATTCCCGGCGAGGTCAGGGATTTTCTCTGCCTCCTGATGGCTGGGTGTTGTGTGCTGTCCTTAGGTTAGTTAGGTTTAAGTAGTTCTAAGTTCTAGCGGACTTATGACCACAGCAGTTGAGTCCCATAGTGCTCAGAGCCATTTGAACCAGACAGAGGAAAAGAAGCCTGTAATCACTTCTGCACTTTTTGCTGACCCAGTGCCCAAAAACACAGGGGAAACTATTACGGAAAATTCATACCAAGTGTATTGTGCTCCATTCAACTAAGACAAAGTGTCTACTTTATAATATCAAAATTGGTGAAGTTTTGCCAGTATCGGCGGTGTATCGCACTGCAAGCGAGTGGGCCACATTTTGCATGGGGCAAACAATCGGAATAGTCGAGGCGAGATCCAAGAAACAAGAATGAGACGCCCGACTAAAACCATCAAGCTTTTGCTGTCACTGAGCACTGTACAGAGAACTATCATCATATCAAATACGACAAGACGCGTGTTGTGATAGAAGAGATCAGTTTCTAGGATAGCGTAATTAACTAGCCTACCTAAATCAATATGAAAAGAAATCTAATTAACTGGTATGGAGATTTTAGTTCAAACATGTCTTGGAATCTGGCACTCAGTTTATTCAGATCTTGTCAGCCGTCTCGCCCATCAGAACTGGGAGATGTTGAGCTAACGTGCGTTTCACTGAATATCAGTGCGGCTCTGCAAAACCAAAGAGTATCAAAGGATGTATCAAAGTCGAACTCACAAGTGTACCATCAGATATTTCAATCGAGTATTAAGATGAGTCTTAGATATTTTGTAGAAGGACCTAGCCTGATGTCTAGTGGCTTTTCGTGCGATGACCCCTTGTTTCCAAGACAGTCGGCATTGAAGTTCATGCATACCTAGTATACTCATAATGAGCGTAGCGCAGTGTCTAAGGTTCCCGGCTATCGACCTGGCAGTACAGCTTCAAAACTCGCTCCTACAACTTTTTTAAACTGTAGATCTAAGAACGAGTTCAGTGGCAAAGTTGATTGACAGGACCACAACTAACCATAGTCTCTGCCACAAGCAGCGACAAATGAAAGTCTCGGCTTAGACACACCGTCAAGAGTTCCATACGTCACCAAGGCAGCAAGCTTACCTACGTCAGAACTGAGTGCCAATCAGCCCTCTCTGCAATCATAGTCGAAGACGAAAACACCATCTCATTACAATCAAATACCAGTGGGGAAGTTGTATTAGACAGAAAAATGTAGTAAAGTTTAGAATCAAGTGTGCTTTGAGAGAAGAGGTTATTACTTCGTACTCTACCAAGTGATATTTTAGTGATCATTGACCATAATAAATACGCACAATGTTCCTGTGGTCATGCATTGTTACAAAGTCTAATATTTAATTTTGCTCAAGCTACAATTAAGTTATCTAGGGTTTTGTGTGTGTTGTAATATCATCTTTGCCTCCTGCAGAAATAAGTCTAAGAACCCACCACAGAGCCGAAGATTTTTCATTCGTGCTTCACAACAATTTTTTCTCAATTTCGTCATACAGGATATCATTAAATACGTATTTCATGCAAAATTATTCAAAAGCAGTCATTTTTGGCATAACAATATTATTTATAAATCAATAATTACAGAGAACTCTCTTCAGATCTGTATTCCGTTAGCTACAAAATCGATTACATAATCGTCATACTACCTATCGCTAGCATCGATTCTTAAACAGAATTACGGCAGGTGTTTATCGTAAAAGCAACAAAAACACATAGACCTAAAACACCACGCACATTTACTGAAACCTACTGCCTTGCATGCATCTAGATTTTAGAGAAGTGAACCGCAAAATAGAGTTCGTTTAAATTCAGAAAGATTGTTCTGGGAGAGCAGGTACATTAAACTGCTGGAGAATTAAACAATGTATTGACGTGGAATCTTCCTTCGAAGTATTTTTTCTACTAGATTTTAGCAAAACACCATACGCACCTAACTTTGGTATGAGCCCTTTTCGTGAAAATATTAACTTGCCTCAACAAAATAAACAAGTAAATAAAAAAAAATACAGGAATGCCAAAATAACGTACATTTGGGTGGAATAATTTGTACAACGCAGGTGCATGCTTCATCTACAAAAATTTGATAGTAAAGTGTCCGATCAGTCTGCCGTCTCCATAAACCAGTGACCTAAGAAAAGTGTACGTACCGGGTCCGAACTCGTACTGCCAGCGTGGCAGGCGAGAGACTCAGCCGCAGAGCTACGCTCTCTCGGTGGAAACCTGAGTAGCGTTATGTGCATAGAATGTATGTCTGATACTTTAAGAACGATTTTCTCGAAGATTAGGAGCCACCGCAACAAAAGCCTCTAGCCACCTACTGAAAATTGGTCTCTCTACAACATATCCAAGATTCATGGAATTCCGTCACTAACAAGTCAAATGCTCGGTCCCCTCGTCAATTATAAAGAGCTGTGCGACGCCGACAATACTGCACAGTGCGATAGGAGTCGAGGCTGTGATGAGGCATAGTAACACACAGTTCGCAGCACCTGAAGAATACAATTGCGTACGTCCCTCATTTATTGTGCAATAAAGCTGAGAACGATACATTTGAATACCCAAAGGAGGATGATTAATCTGCCAAGCCAAGAGACCTGAGACATCATACACAGAGGATCATGGACTTAATGAAACTGTAACTTTAGTTTCACACTATCTTATTGTGATTGTATGAAACAAACTGACTGTGCGGTGGCACGTTTACAAACTGAATTACTCCGGTAGTTTGGTGTGCGATGATCTCAATTTTGTGATCTGTGGACTTTTACTAAAATTATTACGTAAAATCACGTCGTTGGCCATATTCTGTGGATAGTAAACATTCTGTAGTATCAGTTAATACTTCTGATAAGAAATGATCAAAACTACATATTATTGTGAATAAGTTAATTAACAAATGTTACAAGTAAATGAGTGCAGAATTCGTATTTTCAGGGTTTTGTAAATAATGAAAATTTGTGTAGTGTAAAGTGTGTAAAGTAATTTTATCATTTTTTTGTGAGAATCTAATTTGTGTCACAGTGCGTGGTAAGTGTGGATATCGCCCTATACCAGTCAAAGATGGAATAGTATACATGGCGAATGTGAGCTGGAATTTCACTTGGGTGACTCTTGTGGGGAACTAAAGGGGAAACCTCCATGGATCTGTAACTTCTGCAAAAAAGGGTGAAAGAATCGATAAACGGGAGGGAAAGATTTGTGACCTTCAAGATCATATACATTACGTAAAATATTAGGTAGATATGCGGAAGGAGGAAAAATATAATGGGAGCTGCGTAAAGGTAAAGAGTAAGGATGATAGGGGAAAAGCCCCTACACTTCTTCATCTAAATTTCAGTCCACAGTGTGTCATAAGTTTAATTTGTTACCTGAAGTAGAAAGGGAAGTGCCTCACCCAACTGTAGGTCGCTTTAGGATGCAGCAGACTTCTTTCAGAGAATAAAAGAGGAGAAACAAAAGTTTATTGCTGCTGCATAGTAATCACGGCAGCGGTGTAGGATAGACGGCACAAGAGAAATTAGGAACAGGATGTCAGATCGCAAGTGTGTCCAAGCCTAATGCTAGCCTTAGACAGGTGACACAGCTCATAGGGAAGGTGTAAATATGTTGACAATGAGTATGGGGTTATCACAGTAAGTGGAGCAATGATGAGCTTGGTTAAAGACGGAAAAAAACGCATTAGAGGCGACTTGGATGAAAGAGGAGTAGCAACTACATACACAAGTTCGAGTTTTGTGGAGGTCCAGAAGCTCTATGATCAGCTCTGGGTGACCAGTGCTGTGATCCATGTGAACACTTAGGTGAGTAGGTTGCTACTCTTATGATTGCAGGGCCTGTTGCTACGATTTGGTGTTGGGGATATAGCAGACACCCATTATACCTGAATAAGGGAATGAAATATAGGTTGACTGAGCTTTTCCTGAAAATGTGCAAATGGTCACCGACACCCAGGATAAGATACTTGGCGTCAGGAGGGTCCCTTTTTAAGGTTATAATTAGGATTCAGACACTCTGTTATGAGACAAGTTAAAATAACAGAGGAACCTCACAAAATGCTTGGGATTGGACAGAAAAGTAAGCTAGCTTATTTCTTAATAACATTTGAGGACTGGGTAAAAAGCTACAAGAGTTTCATGTCTGTCTGGGAAATGGACAGAGTGCTAAGAAGATAGGCGTCCTGCACCTGTCCCAGCCCCACCGCACCACAGAGATAGAAACACTGTCTATAGAACACTAAATTCTAACAGCTTACCCATGTGGAAATGATAGGTGAAATGGAGAAGTTGTTACGTGGATTAAAACAGAATTCAAGTTCAGAAACGTTGAGACAAGTAGATAGTGCAATCATCAGCACATAGAAGTACGTTCTTTTGAAATAGCAATGAAAAAGATTTCACTTTTTGTTTTAACTCTGTATATGGACCCACACCAGAAACTGAGAACGGTTTGAGATGAATGTGGAGTCCTTACCCTGCTATATGCCAGATAGCTGCAAACGGTTAATAGTCGGTGACGATGTCAGTTTGATAAACCCTCGCCACCAATTTTGTAAAGGCCTCGTCGCTCCTGCTTTTGAGGCCGAGTTTCCACTGTTGTTATCACCGGCCTAGTTAGTGATTTCGTGAAACGGCACCTGGTGCTGTACACCGCTAAGACAATTCCTCCCTGACACTATTACACAGCTATGCCCAAGAGTCAGGTCACAGGTTAGAAGAACAAAGTTTCTGCAACATTCGAACAAATTAGTAACTAAGGCACACAAATAGATTAAAAGATTTACTTGTCTTTGTGACTAATTGAATAACGAAGTCTGCAATACTGCTTCTAATGTAACACAAAAAGCCCTCTATGACTAAGTGCAAATAATCGTAGGTAGACTTCACAGTACATAGCAAATGCAATTTACAACAACTGTCTGTTCACTTCTAAGAGTCCACTAAACGACGTTCTTTAAGTCAGCCCTGGACTATGGTCTATAACCAAGTGGCGAGAACTACTCTTCTGTCTTCCGAGTAATCTTCTCCCCGTTGTCGTCTGGTCATAGATGTACTGTTCTCGGCTTGCAATTAGCCGAGACAAAGTCGATAACTTCATCCTCAGCGCCACCAGTGGCGCTGGTGCAGCTCGCGCAAGTGGCACCAGCTCGCATCTTTGCGCCTGTGGTCCTCTTGCTCTGGCTGTGTCTTTTTCGGAAGACGCAGCAATCAGTGTAGCCGTTGTGAAGGGTTCGGATACGGAAAAATAGTCTGGTATCTTTATTTGGATTCTACATTTTGATATCAGCAATCACCTTCCAACCGGTGGATAGAGAAAGTAGGAAAGTAATTGATAATGTATCCTTAGGTGCAGCTCACACTGGAAAATGGCTGTATACCCGGTAACAAATACATAGCATAGTGTGAAACTTCCCGGCAGATTAAAACTGTGAGCGGTACCGAGACTCGAACTTCGGACCTTTGCCTTTCGCGGGCAAGTGCTCTGCCATTTGAGATACCCCAGCACAATTCACGCCCCGTCCTCACAGCTTTACTTCGGCCAGTACCTCGTCTCTTACTCTCCAAACTTCACAGAAGCTCTCCTGCGAACCTTGCAGAACTAGCACTCCTGGATACAAGGATATTGCGGAGACATGGCTTAGCCTCAGCCTGGGAGATGTTTCCAGAATGAGATTTTCACTCTGCAGCGGAGTTTGCGTTGATATGAAACTTTCTGGTAGAAGTTAGAGCACTTGCCCGCGAAAGGCAAAGGTCCCGAGTTCGAGTCTCGGTCCGGCACACAGTTTCAATCTGCTAGGAAGTTTCATATCAACGCACACTCCGCTGCAGAATGAAAATCTCATCCCCCAGGCTGCGGCTAAGCCATGTCTCCGCAATATCCTTTCTTCCAAGAGTGCTAGTCCTGCAAGTTTCGCAGGAGAGCTTCTGTGAAGTTTGGAAAGTAGGGAACGAGGTATTGGCGGAAGTGAAGCTGTGAGGATGGGGCGTGCTTGGGTAGCTGAGATGGTAGAGCACTTGCCCGCGAAAGGCAAAGTTCCCTTGTTCGAGTCTCGGTCCGCGACGCAGTTTTAATCTCCCAGGAAGTTTCATATCAGCGCACACTCCGCTGCAGAGTGAGAATCTAGTGTCTTAAACTATATATTTTCCCCACTGGTCATCAGTTGGAATAATTAATGACTCCTGAAAAGATATTATTGAGAACAGTTTGCAAGAGTTGACCTGAGACGCAATTTATAATGAATCAAATGCTGACCACATAATTTTGTCTATTCTGTGATAAATTCATATGATTGTGTGACAATAGCTTTCAGCATAATTTTATCAGCATGGAAATTAAAGGGCGATGTAATAAATCATAGGTCACTAGCGAGATTGAAGTATCATGGTACAGGAAAATGTAACGGTACCTGTTATCAAGAGCAAGTAAATATCGTAAAATAGTCGAACATTACAAAAACTACTCCAAATTGCTAAGACAAGCTTTTAAAAGTCGAGGAACATTTACATCAGTAATGCCAACAAAAGACTTAAGAATCTATTGAATGCAGTGAGTAAGAAGCAGGATAACAGAACACAGATTACGATAACAACTCTCCTGAATTAAGTGGATTGGCTGCAAATGGTCGACTGCAGGTAAGAGAAAGTATACGGACGTGCAGCTAAAGAGAAAAGTCACAGCAGTATATAAAAAAGCAACGCTTAAAAAACTCCATCAGACTAATTTATCAGAAAATTCTCCTCCTGAAGTACTCTTACATCAGGGTACGACACTGTTGCCGACAGAGTTCTAAAGATGTGGTTGTTCAGCTTATTCTGGAGGACTTCGTGTAGAAATAGTTCACGGCTGAGCTATCGGATTTCTGAGATCAACGAGAACAGTATTTCGGCAGACGAATGCGTTGCCATCAGCAGATGCGCTGATAAACAGACAGATGGGGGCCTAGCACCGTGCTTTTATGCCTTGCCCTCTCCCTCTGATCGGCCGTTTGCAGCATCTGTATCCCCTCTCCTCCCACAGACTCGACGCCACGTCAGTCAGTCATCAGTGAAATTGATCATGACAAAGTGGTTGTTTGCCGAAATATTCGACTTTGACATTCGGCAGTTCACCCTTGAACTATTTCGACAGGGTATTAAAGACGTTTTTTGCAAATAATAAGCCTTGTATTATCTGAAATATGAGATCCGTCACTAAATAATGGCACTTTTCCAGAGAGGTTGAGATATTTCATAGTTAGACCCCTGTGTAAGAGAAGTGACAGGAGAAATGTCTATAATTACCAACCTGTGTCACCCCTGACATAGTTTTCCTCAATTTTTGAAAATGTGATATATTCTAGAATAACATCGCATCGGGTAATTCACAGTTTGGATTTCAGAAGAGTTGTTCTACTGATAATCCCATTTATACGTGCAGTCATCATATTTCATAAACACTAGATTAAAAATAGCACCCCTGATATTTTCTGCATCTTGGCTAAGGAATTTGACTGTTTGAATCACAAATTCTGCTAGATAACTTAAGGATTTTGGCAAATGATGGAATAGCCGAATATTAGATAATGTCACATTCAACAAATGAATGCAGAAAGTTTATTTAGTAATGCAACGAACGTAATCAGGGGAAAACCTTCTGACTAGGGGTTCCCCAAGGTTCAATCTTCGGTGTGTTATCGTTCCTCATATGAGTAAAGGATCTTCCAGTTAATATAGTACAAACTGAATTAACTCTTTTGTGAATGACACTAGTACCGTAATCAAACCAAAAATGTATACAGATAGAGAAGAAACGGTAAACAATGTTCTTAAAAATATCATCGACTGGTTTTCTGCTAGTAGTCTCATTCTCGATTTCAGAAAGACGCGCGTTCAGTTATGTACAGCCACAGATACTACAATAGTGATACAGTAACACATGGTGAGAATATAATAAATACGGGCAAAACATGAGAATGGTTTGGTGTCCATACTGAAGAGAGTTCAGCTGGAGAAAACTCGACCTCGAACTCCTAAAACCACTAAGTGCAGCTGCATTTGCACTTACCATCACTGCATATCTTGAGGAGAGACTACTCAGGTGATTGATCTTGTTCGCAAATTGTCATTCAATAATATCATGTGGAATAATGTTCTCAGGTAACTCATCTTTAAGGGAGACAGTCTTTATTCTTCAAATACCTGCTGTAAGAATAATATCTGGTGCCCACCCATTGTCATCTTGTAGATATCTGTTTGGTTTCTGCTTTTTTCTATATTTATTATCTCATGAAGTTCTTTGTGAATAATCCACTGCTGTTAAAAAGAAACAACGATGCACATTATTACAATACCAGAAGAAAAAATGACAATTTATACTCCACATCAGCGTTTTCATTAGCGAATAACCGGTACTTAATGCCGCACCCAAAATGTTTGATCATCTACCCAGTGGTACAAAATCTCTTACACGTTCCAAAGCTAAATTTGAAAACAAACGGAAAAGATTTTTCTTCGATAGTTTTCGTCCCGTAGAAAAATTTCTATTATTGTACTGTGTAAAGACGGTGGGTAGGAATGACTAACATCTGGATAAAAAGAAGCGAAAGTTGGTCGGCATGTCGCCATACTTACAAATTGATTATCTGAATATAAAATGACATGGTCCATTTCAGTACGATTTACCATGCATGTGATCCCCGTAACATGAATCTAACTTTTAAGTACGATAATGTTTTATGGAGTTCACTGGAGGTATTAGTCAAATCCTTGACTGTTTTCTGTGCACTGTGTTTGTCACATGTCATCAGACGAAAGAGTGACAATGTTATTACTAAATTTTAGAAAAAAGAATTATTTTAGTTCGGATGTTTCTAGTGTTAGGCTTCATAAGAAGATTGTAATCGTTTTGCGCGTTCCTGCCTATGTATTTTCAGCAGCAATAGGTCATTTACATGTAGAAACAGTCTCTGTTGCATGAAACATTTTATTGACTACAAATTTATGAAACTTGTCACGTATGCGATGGGTTTTGAAAGAACCTTGTTTCTTTTTTTTGATACATTAAAAACTGATTTGGCTCTTTAGAAGCCAAAATACTGCTGTCCTTTCACGATAGTGCGCAACAACCAGTCAGAGCTGGATACTATAAATCGTGGGTTAAGTCTGTCCGTGTTTTACTTCCAAACATTGAAGCCGATGAGTGTTGAGACCCATGTCTTACCGATACTAATTACTGTTAAAAGCTTATCTTTATACAGACATAGACGCTTCTACATCCTGTGTAGAATAGTTTGGACATCTTTTGTTGTGAGGTATAACCGTAGTTTCAAGACAATGACATAAGGAACTGTTTCATGTGTGGGGAGAAAGTTTTGGTGGAAGGGTTCGTGTGTACGCCAACGTTTTCGCGTGTTTGTGAGTTCACGTCTGTGCGTTCATGTGAGTGGGCGCAAATGTGGGTGTTAGCAGAGCCTACGCACGTGTATTAACAATGAAAATTAGCTGCCGCATATGGCCACTCCTCGGACAGCAACGGCCGTTAATCTCTCACTACAGGCCTGCGGCTGTTAGATATACATACGTTGTCAAGCAAGCAATGCGTGTTCCAGAGTTTGTCAGTGTGGTGGCTTGTATGACATGTATTACATGGTGGGTCATTCATGTGAGAAACATGTGAAGAATTCTACGCAATTTATGGTCATATCTGCCTACAGTTGCCTGACTTCTTATTACGAATACAGAGGTCTCCTAGTGCTTCAGATTAAGTAGAATATCTTCTTGTCTGTTTCTGCAGTAATAGGCTTCGCAGGACTTAAAATGAACTGCAGTAATAGGCTTCGCAGGACTTAAAATGAAATATCTATATATTTGTTAACAGGGACAGTCAAACTACAATGAGTAATGTGTTCACGATGTATTCCTATTCCAGTGTAGAATTTATTTCTTCGTAGAGACGAAGACCTCGAACAATATCTCTATACTTTAAGAGGAAGAAGTAGAGCCTTGTAGTTTACTTTTCTTACCGTTATCGACATGCAAGCAGCTAATTTGTTTAGTCATAATTTCCTTAGTCCCAATTTAGAAGTTAATTTAAATTACTACGTTTAGTAATGACAAAATTTGAGTGCAGAATCTGTAGTCACCCACAAACAGAAGTTTCAAGTTCAGCATCTTCAAGAATATAACTTACGTTTCATACAACTCCATTTTATTCTGGGTTATGGCTAGATTCATTGCAGTTAAGATTTTACAAATTTTTTTGTTGTAAAACGATTACCGTATAAATATAAAACGTCATCAGACACCGATATTAACATAGGAAACAATATCCTATTATCACTTTATAGCGAGGCCAACGTTTCCGTGGCACCTCTGTCTCTACCGAACCACTGTCACTCACTCTGAAATACCATTTTGCTAAATTAAGTTTGAGCATGTCATTCTATGTAAATGGCCAGCTGAGATTTGTCATCTCGGTAATCGAATTCTTCGTTAGCAACATTCGCTTCTGTCAAGTAACGCACTATTTTTGTACATCAAATGGAAGAAACACTTGTCAGACATGTTCCTCTCAGCAGAAGCAGTTTAATCTTCAGTAATGCTTCGTTTCAATATCATGCAAGTATCCAATTGCCGCGCAAATCTTGTCTTAAACAGTCCCATTAATTGCACTGCCTACGCAACTGGTTTTCCATCACAGGGAAACATCAGTACACACTGCTGCCATCCAAACAGTATGTTATATGCACTAATCAGTCTGTGCGTGTTCCAGCCTTCAAACGAAGTATTGAGTTGTCTTGTAATCCCAAACTATTAATCCTTGAAACATTTTGATGATGTTCTATTTGGTGCTGTATGAAATGCACATCACGTTCAGAATTTCTGATTACCTTGATATGTTACTGTTTCTCTCATTTAACTGCCTAAGCATGTGGCACACAAATTACCGAAAAGTTATTACTTATATTACTTGGTTACAACTCATTTAAATTGAAGCCATAGTGGCCACTGATAAGTTATGATACTTAAATTTCTAGAAACTGGTCATACTACAAACAGTAACTTGATGACTGTTTCCTATTTTAGTAGTTAAAATCTTAGGTTTCTCAACTAAATATCAGTTACGCAGGAACGATGTACACGCTTCCCATTTGCGGTTACTGTAGGATTGCTTCGAACCTCTCACCGCATAACTACGTCACAATTGATATAAACATAAGTATGATAGCAAAGCCATTACGTACCGTTTCTGAATTACGGTTTAAATCTGGGTAAGCGAAAGTTACAGCGTCATCCGTTACATTACATTCATATTAACCGACGACGTGCATCACGTTTATAGCTACATAGGCCTCTGCGACCGCTGTTACGATGATTACAATTCGTCTGGGTGTTGTGCTGCATCATAGTACAAAATAGTTTAATTATTAATCCCAGAACTAACGTTTAGCCCGAATTACAACGGCCTTCCTCACAGGAAGAGCGGCCCAGAGGAACACCACTGAAATTCGGCCGAAAAGTAGATTTTGGAATTTATAATTAAATTACTTTGTACTATGAAGTGATGCAACACCCAACAGATTTTTAATCTTTCTTCATGTGCGACAGTTAGTTTCACAACCTCATTTACATCTACACAGTGTTCGAATGTCAAGATCACCCACAGTTGCAACTTAATTGTTAAGTATTATTATATGAGATTGTTTTCATACTTATAGTCACTTATTATTCATGACATGGTCAGAGTGACATTTCCTTCGTGTCTCCAATACAACACGCTTCTCTTATTCTTAGGATGTTTGTATCTTTGTCATCGTGATTTGAGGGTCGCGTCCTTGGCAACTAATGGAGACGTCCTGGGTCTACGTTTCGATGGAACCCCCAGATTAAACTTGAATAATGATTATCCTGTGTCTAGGTTTCGGCCGCAGCCACTGTTTAAACTTTGAATAAAGATTATCAGCAGTGGTGACCAAAGTCTTCCGTTATAAGGAGCCACACTCTTTCTGTCAACGATCTTGTCAGGGAGAGTGAAGGTATGGACAGAGATAAGGTGCAGAATTTTGTCCTTGGTTGTTGGAAATTGTCCGCGAAAGGTAAAAGCATGAGCGATGACCAACAGTATGATAAAGCAAAAGGCAATGTAAATCAATGCATTAAGTGCATTTAATGTGCATCCACAGACCTTGTGGCTTGTAACTGCAATACCGTCATTTCGATCCGTCCATTGACAAAAGATTCCGAATTGGTACGACATTCGGATCTCCGCGAGGCGACTACCAGTGGGGAAGTGACCCTGACGAAATACTGAATAACCAGTGAAATTTAACGTTCTACAAGCCGGAGCGTGGAATGACAGAAGTCTGAAAGTGGAAAATAATCTAGGTGATGTTGTTGTTGCGGCCTTTAGCCATAAGCCTATTGTGATGCTGCTCTCATTTGCTAGTCTATCCTGTGCAAGCCTATTCATCTCCAAGTAACTACTGCAACCTCCATCCTTCTGAATGTGCTTACTATATTCACTTGCTGGTCTCACTCCAGGATTCTTAGCCTCCCCCCCCCCCCTCCCCACGATTTCCTCCAGTACTTAATTGGGGATCCCTTCATGCCTCTGAATATGTCCTACCATCCGCTACCTCCGCCTGGCCAGGTTGTGCCACAAATTTCTCCTCTCCCCCACTGTGTGCAGGACCTCCTCATTAGTTACGTGGTTTACCCATCTAATCTTCAGCATTATCCGGTGGTTCCACAATTCAAAAGTTTCTATTCTCTTCTTGACTAAATTGTTCATCGTCCAAGTTTCACTTTCACACATGGCTACACTACACATAAATGCTTTCAGAAAGGAGTTCCTGAGACTTACATCTAAGCTCGATGTTAACAAACTTCTCTTCTTCAGAAGAGCTTTTTTCGCCATTGCCAGTCTACATTTTATATGCTCCCTACTTAAACCATCATCAGTTTCTTTGATTCCCAAATAGCAAAACTCATCTGCTGCTTTAAGGATGTTGTTTCCTAATGTAATTCACTGAACATTTAATTCGACTTCATTCCATTACCCTTGTTTTGCTTTTGTTAATGTTCATCTTATATCCTCTTTTCAAGACACTGTTCATTTCTTTCAACTGCGCTTCCAAACCCTTTGTTGTCTCTGACAGAATTACTATTTCATCGGCAAACCTCAAAGATTTAAACTTTAATTCCTACTCAAAATATTCCTTTTGTTGACTTTACTGCTTGCTAAAGATTAAAATTGAATACCATCGGGGATGGGCTGCATTACAGTCTCACTCCCTTCTCAACCACTGCTTCCGTTTTCTGTCCGTCGACTCCTATAACTACTTTCTGGTTTCCATACAAATTGCAAATAGCATTTCGCACCCTTTATTTTAACGCTGCCACCTTTAGAGTTTTGAAACGAATATTCAAGCCAACATTGTCAGAAGCTTTCTCTGAGTCTACAGATATTACAAACGGTGATTTGCCTTCCTCAGTTTCCATGACTAGTCGTAGGATCAGTATTGCCTCGCGCATTCCCCAATTTATCCTGAATCGAAACTGATCTTCCTCTAGGTCGGCTTCCACCAGTATTTCCAGTCTTCTGTAGAGGATTCGTGTTAGTATTTTGCAACCGGGACTTATTAAACTAATAGTTCGGTAAATTTCACACCTGTCAGCACCTGCTTTCATTGGAATTGCAATTATTATATTCTTCTTAAAATATGAGGGTTTTTCGGCAGTCTCACACATCTTGCTCGCCAGATGGAAGAGTTTTGTCATGACTGGTTCTCCCAAGGCTATCAGTAGCTCTAATAGAAAGTTGTCTACTCCAGGGGGCCTAGTTTCGATTTAAGTATTTCAGTACTTTGTCAAATTCTTCACGCAGTATCATATCGCCCTTTCAATAAAATGGTTCAAATGGCTCTGAGCACTATGGGACTCAACTGCTGGGGTCATAAGTCCCCTAGAACTTAGAACTACTTAAACATAACTAACCTAAGGACAACACACACATCCATGCCTGAGGTCGCCCTTTCATCTTCATCCATGTCATTCATAATATTTCCCTCAAGTATACCTTCCTTGTATAGAACCTCTGTATTCTCCTTCCTTCTTTCTGCTTCCCATTCTTTGCTTAGGTCTGGTTTCCCATCTATATCTACGTGATATAGAAATGGAAATGGAAAGGCCCAGTCAAGGTATAGCGGGGCACAATGAAGTGGGATGAAAAGAACATAAGTATTCATGGTCAGATGAGTACAGAGTCATACCAACAGCAGCATAAAATCGTCAACCAAGAGAGGAATTTTTCAAGGTTGGGAATGGACTGCAGAGACTAGGTTACTATGAGCAGTTCAGTGATACCATTATTTGCACACGAATCTACAGCTAACCAACGGCAGTAACAAAATTTCAGGTATACATGTCGACGCCACAAGCAAAAGATGAATATTTAGAGGAAGTATAAGAAAATATTCAACAGATAGTGCAGCATATAGAACGAGATCTTTATCTATTAGTCTTGGGCGATTAGAAAGTTGTAGAGGAGAAGGAATAGAATAACCCGGTATGGGTGAAAATGTGCTCGTTATGAAGGATGGTAGTCAGCAGAAGCCAATTTATGTCTAGAGTAATTAAAAGGTAGTAATGGTGTAGACAGAGTCAAAAATCTATGCATTCGGTAACGTTCCAGAGACAAGGAGAGTTTTCAGCTGGAATACGTCATGGTGAGATAGAGATTCCGAAATCAGACAAGTGGTTGTATGATGTAAGAATGAGTAAATACAGATTGACATCAATTTAGAAATGATTAAGGTGTTCATGAAGTTTAAAGTAACCGTCCGGAATCAACATTATGGAAGGATCGGGACTACTGAACTACTGAGAAATGACGAGTTTAGATACTGCTACAGTAAACAGCTCAGTAGGCAGTGGAAGAGTAATGGTCATGTCTAAAAGGGAGAATCACAGAGGTTGGAGAGACAATATAGGTACAAGCAAGCTACCTTTGAAGAAATTTTGGCTAACGGAGGGAATACTTTAGTTGATAACGAAAGAAGGAAGATCATAAATGACCAGCAAAAGGCAAGAGTGGAGCAATATAAGTATCTTAGTAATAAAAGAAATAGGAAAATCAAGGAAACCAAGGGCAAATGGTTGTAGGAAAATGCGAGAAAATCGAAAAAGAAACGTTCGTCATAAGCACAGAGTCAGCATGTAGAAAGTTCGAAACACCTGTAGGTGAAATGAAAAGCAAAATCGCCAACATTAAAAGAGGAAGAGGACTTCCACTGTTAAACCAGAAGAAGCTTGCGAATTGAAGGCCTGTACGAGGGGAAGACTCATCTGAAGACGGCATAGAAGACGATATGCATGTCGATATGGAACATAGAAGATCCCATAATAGAACCAGAGTTTTACAGAGCACTGGAAGATTTAAGAACAAATAAATTGGAAGCAATAGACATTATTCTTCTGAACTTCTAATATCATTAGCGGAAGTGGTAGCCAACAGGCTATTGAAGTTGGTTTGTATAATCTACGATTCTCACGGCATATCATCACACCTTCGAAAAAATATCATCCTCACTGACCCGAAGATAGCAAGGGTGTTTCTAAACATATGACTCTATCTTATTAACATCTCATGCATTAAAACAGGTGGCATAAAAGAGGGAAAGAAACTCGGCGCTCTGTCAGATGACAGTCAGTTTGGCTTTAGGGAAAGCAGAGCCACCATTCAATACGTAATGTGGCATGTATTTTTTTCTGAAAGAAAGTTGATTTTATTCAGGATCCCAGTACACAATATCATTCCCCACTCTTCTAATTACAAAACCCTATTTCTCAACGTAATTTCTGTTGAATGTGGCCTCCTTAGTCACATTACTGGGACTCTCTGTATGGCAGCATGGTACCACTCTGCTGGTCGATGTAGGAGCCAACGTCTTGTTGCATTGGTAATCCCGCCATCTTCCGTATATTGCTTCACTCGGAGTATATCCTTCATTGGACCGAAAAAATGGAGTTTCGTGAGCTCTTCTTGGGTGTGCAGACTTGTGTGAGGCGTAGTGTTGTAATGGAGAAGGAGAAATCCGGCTACTCGACGCGGCCGTAGACGTTCTAAAACCGTCTGCGGATATGTGTGATGCTCTGGTTTTCCACCAAAAGAAAGTCAATGGCGGCTCTCTGCTTGGAACGCAGATCCGTTAAAGACGCCATTTTGAAGAGTACGTATAACACCGGCACCTGTCGAAACTACATGAAACTATAGGTACTGAAGCGGGAATGTGCAACGACGTCTCACAACAAATACCGCTTTTTTCAAAACTAAAACTGTCCGAAAACGAAAGTGTTGTTTTACTTGTGGAACGCCGCTCGTAATAAAAGCAAGACCGAAGGAAAATCAAGACACGTTCAAGAGATTGGTCAAACTAAAAATGATTTTCGACAATGCAAAATGATGCAACATGTTGGAAACTCTTAGCAAATACACTCCTGGAAATGGAAAAAAGAACACATTGACACCGGTGTGTCAGACCCACCATACTTGCTCCGGACACTGCGAGAGGGCTGTACAAGCAATGATCACACGCACGGCACAGCGGACACACCAGGAACCGCGGTGTTGGCCGTGTGCACCGCCGCCGTCAGTGTCAGCCAGTTTGCCGTGGCATACGGAGCTCCATAGCAGTCTTTAACACTGGTAGCATGCCGCGACAGCGTGGACGTGAACCGTATGTGCAGTTGACGGACTTTGAGCGAGGGCGTATAGTGGGCATGCGGGAGGCCGGGTGGACGTACCGCCGAATTGCTCAACACGTGGGGCGTGAGGTCTCCACAGTACATCGATGTTGTCGCCAGTGGTCGGCGGTAGGTGCACGTGCCCGTCGACCTGGGACCGGACCGCAGCGACGCACGGATGCACGCCAAGACCGTAGGATCCTACGCAGTGCCGTAGGGGACCGCACCGCCACTTCCCAGCAAATTAGGGACACTGTTGCTCCTGGGGTATCGGCGAGGACCATTCGCAACCGTCTCCATGAAGCTGGGCTATGGTCCCGCACACCGTTAGGCCGTCTTCCGCTCACGCCCCAACATCGTGCAGCCCGCCTCCAGTGGTGTCGCGACAGGCGTGAATGGAGGGACGAATGGAGACGTGTCGTCTTCAGCGATGAGAGTCGCTTCTGCCTTGGTGCCAATGATGGTCGTATGCGTGTTTGGCGCCGTGCACGTGACCGCCACAATCAGGACTGCATACGACCGAGGCACACAGGGCCAACACCCGGCATCATGGTGTGGGGAGCGATCTCCTACACTGGCCGTACACCACTGGTGATCGTCGAGGGGACACTGAATAGTGCACGGTACATCCAAACCGTCATCGAACCCATCGTTCTACCATTCCTAGACCGGCAAGGGAACTTGCTGTTCCAACAGGACAATGCACGTCCGCATGTATCCCGTGCCACCCAACGTGTTCTAGAAGGTGTAAGTCAACTACCCTGGCCAGCAAGATCTCCGGATCTGTCCCCCATTGAGCATGTTTGGGACTGGATGAATCGTCGTCTCACGCGGTCTGCACGTCCAGCACGAACGCTGGTCCAACTGAGGCGCCAGGTGGAAATGGCATGGCAAGCCGTTCCACAGGACTACATCCAGCATCTCTACGATCGTCTCCATGGGAGAATAGCAGCCTGCATTGCTGCTAAAGGTGGATATACACTGTACTAGTGCCGACATTGTGCATGCTCTGTTGCCTGTGTCTATGTGCCTGAGGTTCTGTCAGTGTGATCATGTGATGTATCTGACCCCAGGAATGTGTCAATAAAGTTTCCCCTTCCTGGGACAATGAATTCACGGTGTTCTTATTTCGATTTCCAGGAGTGAATATGTAAGCAGCAGAGAAATCTGTAAATGGGTAATAAGTACATAAAAGAAGAGGGAACAATGAAAATGGATTACAAGAAACGAGGTGATCGGATTAAAAAGTTGTGTAGGTCAGGTATGTATTCTACAGCCATTACCGTTCAATGTATACATCGAAGAAACAATGCCTGAAATAAATGAAACATTCAGGAGTGAGCTAAATTATCGGTGTGTTCACATTGCTATTCTCAGCGAAAGTGAAGAAGAATTACGACACCTATTAAGTGATATTGAACACAAATAGTGACTTGAAAGTAAACCAAAGATCTACATATGTAATGAGAAGTAGCAGAAATGAAATTAACGATAAATTAATTTCGGAAACGGGTACCACGAAGTAGACATAGTGAATGAATTCTGCTACTTTGGAAACAAAATAACACATGGGGGACGAAGAAACGAGGACATAACAAGCAGACTAGGACAAGTGAAGATACAATTTTGGGTCAAAAGAAGTTTACAAGTATGACACTTTGGCCTTACTTTAAGGAAGATATTTCTGGAAATGTACGATTGGGGCACAGTATTACATGATATTGAATCATGGACTGGGAGAAAAACGCAAAAGAATACGACCAAAGCATTTCACGCACAATGCTATAAACGGGTGTTGTGAAGTAGATGGACTGATGAGATATGATGTTGTGCACGATCGGTGAGGAAAGCAAAATATGTAGGACACTGACAAGAACAATGGACTGGATGACAGGACATTGGTTTAGACATGAAGGATTAAATTCCATGACAGAGGAGGAACTTGTAGAGGGCGAAAATTTTGAGGGAAGACAAAGCCTGAATCGTATCCAACAAACAGCCGAGGAGGGTACGTGCATGTGATAGTCTTAGATGAAGAGGTTGGTACAGGAAAAGGAATCATCCCAGGGAGCATCAATCGAATAAGAAGAATGACGATTCGTAAATAACAGGATCACGGAAGCTGTAGCAGATGTCACATGGGTGGCGTTTTTGCCAAGTGTCATTAACTGCATCTGTCTCATTCAGGTCAGAGTGTTTAACTGAGGTTGTTACTCTGTATATTGAAAACATTACTGCCAAATAAAACATTAGTATGGTTAAAAGAGGATAATAATGTGAATCTCCCCTTACCTTAAATACTCGTGGCCTGATATTATTTCATTGTTTGATAAATTTGATTTATGGGCAAGCACAACTTAAAGAGCATGTATTTAACAACCGAGCACAATGAAATAAAATTAGTTTACAGTATATAAAATTTTGCTATGTGTTGTTTCTAATTTCAGTGTGTTATACTAGATATAGCAGTGCTAAAAATAAGAATGCATTTTGTTCGTAAATGGAAGAAATACACTTCTTATTAGCAGGAGGGTATTAAGGCTTCTGGACCAATATCACTCTAGTAGTCAGCGAAACTAGCCACACCAGTTGCCTATATGCAGAGTAATGACTCACAAGCACGTCCTACGTATTTATCACGTGAAAAGCGGCACATCTCTTATGTATGACATAACAAACCAAGATGATGTTAGATCATACCCCATTCCCCTGATCACAGTGAGATATCTCATCCAGTCATAACTAGTAATTCAGTGGTCAATAAAACGGAACAGGCAATCTCACACCAATATTTCTCCCAGCCAATAAAACGAAACAAGCAATCACTCCCCAGTAACTTATCAGCCATTAAAAGGAAACAGCCAATCACAATGTAGGTTCCATCTTTGAAAGTATTTGTCCATAAAACTATGTATAGAGTATTTCCACATTTAAGTAAGTTAGAATCACACACACACACACACACACACACACAGACACCACACACACACACACACACACACACACACACACACACACACAACGTTGGATGAAGTGTTACAATGCTATCTCCATGCTTAAAACAGTAGAGTGTTGGCGTTTCGATCTGAGAATAAATTATTGATGGTTCATAGAACGAAATGAGTTCACCTAATATATTTACGATTTTTCAAGTATTGCTTCACCTTATGAGCACCGTTTTAGACATGAAGAAGTTAACGCATCATGTTTCAAGCATGAAAAATGTAGTCGATGTTATTTAACATGCTACTATCACCTTACGCTTACATGTGAACTATATCCACTTAAGGTTATGGACAAAAAAGCTTTTAGGAAGGCTACAACGTTTACAAACTGGAACTCTGGTGCCAACGCTATTTAATACATTCACAAACTGTATTTTCAATGATTCAATACTAAATAATACCATGGATCAAAGGACAATAGGTGATGTAAAGATACACAACGTAGGTGAAACGTAATCGCACGGACTAAAGAATATTTTGGGAATGGAAGAACGTGTTTGATGGTATCTTCACTGTGACGACTTAAAGTGTATATTTTCATAATTCACAAGGAAATATTCAAAATGACAAATGTTTATGTAATAAATAGCCAAGTACAGTAGTAGAGCACGATACACATCAAACATGGCCAGTGACCATCGTGAGACAAGACAGAGATGAAAAAGTTATTTATCGAAATAATTAATGATTTCAAATACAATCAAACACGCGGGTTGCTTATGTTGCTTATCGTAATACGCAAGTACAATTACATATGTCTGATTGCAAATGAAAATTGGAACTTTGCACAAATATTATATTTTATTGTTGTCCCTGAATGTGTAAGGTTTAGAGTACAAGACACTACCGTCAAAACTTAATTATTCCGTAAAGTTTAAAAAAGTATACATTTCAAGAATACCTCACAGGTTAAGCAGCACTAGTGAATGTTTACAATTCGATAATTGTACCACACTTTGGAAGTACAGTAAACACTAAAATGAAGAATATCCACATACAAATTTTCTGTGTCACTTATTGAAATGAATGTGGCCAGCTTATTAGCACTACCGAAATAGATTATACAATAGTCAATAACGACGGTTCTCTCTTTGTATCAAATGTTAAATTTAACAAATCACGTAAAAGTTTATTCTATAACATTTTAAAACACTCTATAACAGTACTGCTAATTTAACTTACAGATTAAAGTGCAGTCGTGATTGGAATTACCAGAGTAAACAATGTTATTTTAACACCACACACATTGACAATTTCATAGGCTCGCGAAGATTTGTTCTACCAATTCGCCGGTCACCTACGCACCTTCTTAGAATGCAATATGCTCAAAATGTATACCACCAGCAAATACATTTGGTTGGTATCTCAAACAACTATTTGCCATACCAGTAAAGTAGAAGCTTTTGTCAAGTTGGGGCTGCTGAAACAACTTTCTCACTATTACCTTATCTTTTCTTAATTCAGTTGCCAGCATAGCAAGGATGTGGCTCGATGTCGTCACAAGATATCAGTCAGTCACTTCAGTTTGAAAAACCACGCAAACGAAATTGCGACTGCGGCACAGCATTATCAGCGATGGCGCCGCGACACACACGCCCGTGCGAGTCGGATTGTGAGACCAGTTGGAACACATCAGGTTATCCGTGGAGTGTGTATTTTAAGTGGTTTTCATGCAAATTATAACGTTTTAGCACATATTTCCAGCTTTGAGACTGGTTGTAATTGTGTATGTGCCCGGCAGCCGTGGAGTTAATGGTTTAATCATTCGTCACGGCAGCATTTAGTATGTTTATATCATGTTGAGAGGGTCTTTAGGCAACTGGAAGCGATCTCTAAAGTTTCTCGCTAATTTAATGGGAGTCGGGTAATGTTATTGTTCCGTAAGAATTTGGGGGTATGCTTATTATTTATTCCAGTGTGGCTGTCATTGGACCTTGTCTTAACTGCAATCTTTTTGTGCTGCTGGCTATTTGTTAAGACTGCTTGTTCCATGGCGTCGGCTCGGTTATGGATTGTCAGGACCGCTCATTGTAGAGCCGGTCGGATTAGATATACATATATATACCACCTGATTTGTGACACTGTGCACAAGCCGTGGGCAGTGAACGCTTGTATTGCGTGCCGGCCGTAGCGTTATTGTTTCCAAATACTGCTTTGGGCCTTGATGCTGTTCTTTAAAGTTAAGCGCAATTATGTCTGTTAGTTAAGTGAGGCCACCCTGTTATAATATTAGCCTTCTGTAAGTTATTTTACTGGCTGAGTTATTAGTAGCCATTCTTATTTAACACCTACTTTAATCATTTGCGCCGCGCGGGATTAGCCGAGCGGTCTTAGGCGCTGCAGTCATGGACTGTGCCGCTGGCGCCGGCGGAGGTTCGAGTCCTACCTCGGGCATAGGTGTGTGTTTGTCCTTAGGATAATTTAGGTTAAGTAGTGTGTAAGCATAGGGACTGATGACCTTAGCAGTTAACTCCTATAAGATTTCACACACATTTGAACAATCGTTTGTTATTACTTCTGTGCTCAAGTTTTGCGAGCGTGGTCGGCCCACCTTTTATTTTTAGTATAAGCATGTTTCACTGTGGACCTTTATGTGGGCAGTTCTGTTTTATTAAGCTTTAAGATCTCATGTTCATTTTGAAGTTGTGGTATTGTGTGGCTGTGTATCTTTGGTTGGATGTGTATAATGTTATTAGTCTTTTGAGTTTGCTTAAACAAGGACGATTGTTTGTGATTGATTATTCGCCGTACCTACTATCAATGATTTTGGTTGCGCACGCAAAATAATGTGATTCTTACTCGCTTTCATTTAGTTCAGTTAAAGTGAAGAATTGTATATTGCATCAGTAAGAGGGCAAGTGTCCAAACTGAAGTTTATAATAAAATTTGTCTTATGTCAAATTAAAATTCTACAACCATCTAGAGCTTGTCCATCATCAGTCATCTCGGGCTTCCTATCTCCTTTAAATAACTGTGGTGAGATTGTAATTTCGATTTTCTAAAGAATTGAGTAGTACCAGGGTACGGCCTGGTCTAGCCGGCAGCCGATAACAAGACTGTACTGTCTAAACTAGGATTGTTGTTATTTTTAATAGTATCGGGAATACGATACACAGATATGCAAAAGAATACCATTATCGAGTCTCGACATATCAGTGGAAAAGAATATCGATACACCGGCTTATAAACACAGGCTGAACATAGTAAATATACTGCCAGTCTTAGAGCTATACATTTAAGTACTGATTTATTATTAGGTATTCTGCGTGTCACCAAGCTAGTTCCCTGCTTAACCTCCTTAGAACAAAAATTGAAAGGAAACCGATGCACGTTCATTCTTGGCGGTAACCACTTAGCTATCAATGGTAACTGCATGTAAGTACACAATAAAAATTGTCCGATGGGTCCGCCAACCAGTTTCATCACTTATCGGATTTGTCTGGAACATTTCACCTCGACTTACCTATTTTTCCATTCCTGCGGACGCCAGCGACTTAGCAGTTGCAGTGTCAAAATTGGGTGGTGAAGTTAAAAGTTACAGATAGGGAGCTCCGAGTGCCAATTACGCAACATTTCCCCTCACACGTCTCCGCCAACAGCAAAGACCAATATTGTCATTTAGCTTACTATTCATCATGTTCAGCGTCACTTTTTGAAGAGTCTCGATGTGAAAGAACAGGATGCTAGTAGCGTTAAAAATTGTTTCTAAACGCACCTGGTGTGCAATTTGCTCACGTTGGACATCTCGTTATTGCACTCATATACCCCCCCCGCCCCCTCGAGTGCAATCGAACTTCTGCTTTGTGTCACCTATACGTGCTCCACACTGCCATGACTGAATCTCATGAAAGTTCAAAAACAGTAAGACTCCTTCACACACTGAAAGTAAAAATATGTTCTACTGCAATTACAAAACAACAAATATTTACCTAAAATTGCAAAAAAATATAATATAAAACAAAAATATCGGCACTCCATATTGTCATTCCGATATCGATGTAATGATACATCAATGAAAATAATATCGCCGATATATATCAATACTTTTTGGGATGAATCTCTATATATCGATACATCGATATTGTATCAATAGTCCTAGTCCAAACTGCTGAGTTATGCCACGTCTGGCGCTGTTTGCTGTAGTCCAGTGTTTCCCTGGCGGTTCCTCGAAAGCACGAATTTGAGGCAGCATTTTGAGCTGTGGAAATGTGTTGTCATACAGGGCTTAACTGTGCACACTGTTGTTAACTCTGTTCGTCCTACTACTGATACTGTGCTTATAGGAAAGAGCAGTGTTACTGGTATGCACGGAAGTGACTCTTAAGCATTTTTCCAGCAGATTACCTCTACGGCAGTGTGCTTTTCATGATTTTGGTCAGTAAGGCAGTTTCACTCGGAGAATAACTGGGTATTGTTGTTGTACATTTGTCAGGTGATGTGAGCACACCTAAGTAAACCAAACCAGTCGCATAGTTTGGTGCCTTCGATCTAGTGCTGTAATTACTGCTCTGGTTCCTTTTGCAATGAGTTAGTTATGAACCTAACGTTGTTACCCATAACTCCATATCTGAGTGCAATGCTTAAAAATATTTTGAGAATTCATTTGAAAAGGTTTCCTCACCTTGGTGTATTTTTTAATTGTAACGATATTCCGTACACCTTGTAATGTTTCTGGTTTCCTGTGAGTGTGTTATTTGGTAGAGACTGTTGTATATATATGTTTTCACTGTTACATTATGATTGAGTTTTGTTATTTGCACATTGTGCAATCAATTCATTTCTGAATTAGGAATATGTTTCTAAAATGTTCTTATGTAGCAGTATACCCAAGTTATTACGTTATTTGCCTTTGATATGAGAGTCAGTGTTTTTGGGACTTATTAGCTGGATTTGATATTAATTAATTGTAGTGGTTCTTACGTTTAGTCTTGACTACGAAGGTATTTTTCTATTACTTCTGTAATATTAACGAATTTGCTCTTATAAATCTTTTTTTAAAGATCTGTTGTGTTATAAAGTCTCAGTCACGTTCCTAAATGAAAATTACAAAATTATGATCGCTGAAACTACCTCTTCCAGATACATTAAGGTTAAAGGCTTACTTCTAGAAGTATGACTTACGCTACTGGCCATTATAATTGTTACACCAAGAAGACGTTGTCTGATAAATATCGGACTGGGGCGCTCATGAGGAAACATGCTGTGCTGCTCTTGCTATGTTACAAGCTGATGCCAGCTGCGTCGCAGAATATCGGCCAATGCCGCAGGGCGACACGTCCCAATCTGCGGCTAATGCCGTGCTAAGCCGCGCCAGGCCGTACGTGACCCGGTACGTGGGCACGTTAACGATCCTGGACAGCTGCGTCAGCCCCGTGCCGCTGACGGATCTGTGGGAAAGGAACGAGCGCGGCGACATCCCACGGAGAAGGGAATCGCCTTCGGCGGGTCACCACGTGTTCTGGGTACACCACACCAGTAGAGAAATAGCTCTAACTTTTTGCACACGTCTTCCTCTAAGCAGCTGCCGCAAATATACATATCGACTGCATAGCACTACGTTTGCGGAACTTTGCAGTTCACTTCTTGCGGATACCAAAGGCGTAGCACGACTGAATTGTTCTACGGGTTGGCTCAATACATTTACCTCTGACACAAGCCAGGACGTAGTACAAGACGCCAAATTTTAACATCAACGTCCCAAAAATAGGGTGTTATCCAATTAAAAGTGAAGAAAGGAAAGTTGCTAATGTTTTCAATGTAGGAAAATTAATTAACAGACAAGGTTAGCAGCATTCTAAAATATTTCACTGTCGATGTTTTTGTAACATGTAAAGGCAGTTCAGTTCACAGCTACTTAACTTCCTTTTAGTGTTTTCTTATAATAAGTGTAGTATCAAAAAAGATCTTTTGTTTATAGTAATATCGTAGTACTTGTTTTACGATTCCGTTAATGGAATTTGGAATGTCTAAGGCACATAAATATGTCTATACACTGATATGTCATGGCACAGTGTTCTGAAATATTGCTGTTCGTAACAGTTGGTCTTCCAGAGTATGATCGTTGGAATCAGAGGTGCACCCCAATGTTATTACGTCCTTGAATTTGATTACATACGTCAAAGACACGCAGCGCTCATCACTGGATGCGAAGAGCGCTGCAGCGGCAGCCAATTGGACAGTATTCACGACGTAAGCCGCTATAGTGGGGAGCATAGAGAGTGTGGTACCTGGCAACACAGTCAGCCAGGAAAGACGATTGTACACAGCGTGCACAGTCAGAGTGATACACAAGGTAGATCGGAGGATTGTTGAAGACGACGATTAGGTAATGCGGTAAGAAACATTGAACTGTTTAGTGAGTAATCAGGCACTACAATAAGAAACATTGCTTAAATTCTGTAGCATGCAAATGGTAACCACAGTAAATCCATTGCATAGTGTAATTTTAATCCACTGGGGAAATGGATACAGTAAAAGAAGACTGGGGAGCTTTGAGAGATGAAATGGTAAAGGCAGCAGAGGATCTAGTAGTGAAAAAGACGAGGTCTTTATAAATCCTTGGGTAACATAAAAGATATTGAATGTAACTTATGTAAGAAGAAAATATAATAATGCAGTCAATGAACCAGGTGAAGGGCACTACAAACGTCTAAAATCTCAGACTGGCAGGAACTGCAAAATGACTAAGCAGGAATGGCTAGAGGACTAATTTTAGGATGTAGAAGCATATATCATTGGGGGAAAGATAGGAGCCGTATACAGGAAAATTAGAGAGATCTTTGGAGGAAAGAAAACTATGTATGACTATCAAGAGCTCAGATGGAAATCCAGTCCCAAGCAAAGAAAGGAAAGCAGAAAGGTGAAAAGAGTATACAGAGGGTCTCTACAAGGGAGATGTACCTGATGGCAAGATTATGGACTTGCAAGAGACCGAGGAGATGTACCTGTATGAAAAGTTATAGAATAGAAGGTGCGTACTTGAAGATGATGTGAGAGACCTGATGTTGCGAGAAGAATTTTACAGAGAACTGGAAAACGAAAGACGAAGGAAGGCCCTTGGAGTAGACAACATTCCGTTAAATCTACTGATAAAACTCTTACATCTGGGGAGCAAGATGTAGAAGACAGACGAAATACGCTCAGACATCAAGAACGATACAATAATTCAAAGTCCGAAGAAAGCAGGGGCTGACAGGTGCGAATATTACCGACTATAGGTCATGGTTGCGAACTACGCATATGTATTCTTTACAGAAGAATGAAAAAACTCGTAGAAACCGTCCTCGGGAAGGACTAGTTTGAATTCCGAAGATACTTAGGAACACGTCAAGCAATACTGAGCCCACTTCTCATAAAAGAAGGTTAAGGAAAGGCAAACGTACGTTTATAGCATTTGTAGACTAAGAGAAAGTATCTGACAGTGTTGACTGTAAATTATCTTTCAGATTCTAAAGTTGGCAGGGGCAAAATACAGGGAGAGAAAGGCTATTTCCAATTTGTACAGAATCCAGATGACTGATATAAGAGTCGAGGGGCATGAAAGTGATGCAGTAGTTGACAAGCGAGTGGGACAGAGTTGTTGCCTATCCCCGATGTTATTTAATCTGTTTATTGAGCAAACAGTACAGGAAACAAAAGAAAAACTAGAAGTAGGAAGTAAAGTCCAGAGAAAAAAAATATAGACTTTGAGGTTTGCCGATGTTGTAATACTGTCAGAGACAGCAAAGGACTAGCAGGAAGAGATGAATGGAATGGACAATATCTTGAAAATCATAAAACCAGAACGAGGGTAATGGAATTTAGTCGAATTAAATCTGGTGACCCCAAGCAAAGCAGACTAGGAACTGAGAGACTTAAAGTGGTAAATAAGTTTTGCTATTTTGGCAGCAAAATAGCTGAAGATGGATCTAAGTAAAGACGATTTAACTTGTAGACTGATAATGACAAGAAAATCGTTCCTGAGGAAGAGACGTTTATGAGATTTAGGTGGCAAGAAGTCATTTATGAAAGTATCGGTATGCAATGTACCCATGTTTGGAAGTGAAACATGGACGATAGACGGTTTAGACAAAAAGAGAAGCTTTTGAATTACGATGCCACAGAAGAACTCTGAAGATAAGAAGGTTATATCATGTAACTAATTAGGACGTACTGAATAGAACTGGGGAGAAGAGAAATTTGTGGCACAACTGACTAGAGGAAGAGATCGGTTTGCAGGACACATTCGAAATCACGGGATTACCAGTTTAGTACTGGAGGGAAGCGTTTGGGAAAAAAAATCGTCGATGAAGACCAAGAGATTCATACAGTGAGCAGTTTCGGAATGATATAGGTCCCAGTAGTTAGTCTTAGATGAAGACGCCTGCACAGGATAGAGTAACAAGGAGAGCTCCATCAAATCAGTCTTCGGACTGAAGACCATAACAACAATGAAGAAGAAACCATAGTAATTTATTAAATACGTTGGCAATTGCCGTTTAAAATAAAATTACTTGCGTGATAAACTGACTAGAAGTTTAATGTATTCCGAAAAACTTTCGGTTTTGAAATGATAAATAATCATCATTGTTCATATTTTTATGGTATTTTATATGTCGCCGACGAAATGAATCGATCTTTGTTTTGATTGGCACACAGTATTCCGACACTGAAACAGCAGTCTGAGTGCAGTACTGTTTCATGTCTTATTTGGAAAACTGGCCAGAGTAGTGTGTGCTGTTCTGTGCATTGCTGAATGTAAGTGTTACTTGAGGAGCAGTAATTAACAGAGCAAATTATGGTACTAGCAATGTTTCAGAATTCATCTGAAAATGTATTTTTGTAAAATGGGTAGCTAATTTTGAGTGCGACAAGAAAATTTTAGCTTCGTAAACGTCGCGCATTTACACAATAGGAGACATTGATTTATGTATAGTTGTACTGCGGAATTAACGTTGGACTACAGAAGACTGTATTATTCTATACTACTAAATTTTCCCGCTTATGAAACTTTTTGGGTAAATAGTGAGCATTTTTACCATTTCAGACTCACACACTACAGTGTATCAAAATTAACACGTTTTTTTTACTTAAAGGTGAGTACAACAGTAGACTTATTAAATGTTGATTTCCTCACCTGATTTTGGCAGAATATTCGAAGCGGCTATCTTATTTAGAAGCTGTTAGGCTCTTAATCACTGTGAGATAGCCGATTAGGTTTTGGGTGTTAAACGTATTATGTACTCTCAGAATACCGGCGCAGGATATTATTATTATCATTATTGCTATTAATAAGACTTAGTCTAAGATGTAAAATCGGCAGTAGGGAAGAGGATTTAACACTGGCAATTTCTACTACAGACCTGATTAGGACAGACTATAAGAATTTGATGTGACTTAAAAGAGCACCCGCAGTTCAGTCCGAAGGACTTAAAATTGACTGTACGTTAATATAATATTAAAAGTGAAGGTAAAATAAATTAAAGAGGAATTAATGGAGAGGGGCGGATTTTACTCACAGATGAAACATGTCACCAGTCATTTATAATATCGTAAACACTTTAATACTCACTTACACAGTAGTGGTCGCATGCAGCTGTTTTCCAAATAAATTTTGGGCTGTGATTTTTAGTATACGGTGTCCAGCTTCTCATGAAAGTTTAAACGTTTCAGCCTGTTTCACCTTAACAGTCTACCTTTGTGGTGGCCCATATCATCTTGTTTTGTCGCTGCATATCACCATATTTACGGTTTCTTTAATGTCATTCACATCAGAGTATGACTACCTGGTACCCCGTATATATATACGTATACTCCGTATATATATTACTCTACTTAGGTTATTTATTTATCATTTGGCAATACAATCTAAGTTCTAGTAACATACATAATTTGCAAAATCTTACAAAATGAATATAACTAATCCACTAAATCTACAAATTTATATTCAAGTTTTCTAGCAATTCAATAAATGTTCAATATTTCTAGCTCGTCCGCTATGGCTTCTTACCAATTGTTCGAAAAACTTATTTTCATTTCCACTGTCACGTTGAGATGATTAAGCCCTTACCATCGGTAGACACTTTCTGCATTGATGGTGTGTCCTCTATGTAACTTCTTAATTATTGTCTAAGCACGTTCTGATAATACGGTGTCGGCTGATCTCGTATCGTTTCTTATGAGAATGTGACATTCCTCTTGGGCAATGCTATTCCACTTATCTGATCACTTCCTGTTCATGTTGAAACCGATTGTTTCTGGCTATTCTGCCAATATGTTGGGTAACTGCATGTATTTTAATCAGACTATTCTGAGTACAGGCACAGCAGCGATGGTTGGGAGCAGGGCATTGCAAATTAATTATTCATCTTCCTTGAGAAGTACATTCTGTTTTCATGTATCTGATGGCACTCTATGGCTTCAAGATGGTAACCACTGAAGAGAAGTAGACCAAATGCAATCAGTTATTATCCTCAATGGTTGGTGCAGCTTAACAACGATTTTCATCACATATCAGCTCATAAGCCATACTGAAGCACAGTATTCCATAGCAGAATTCACGAGTCCTCAGAAACGACACTTGGAACACGCTCACACATAAGGTATCAGCTTTTCTGCAAATTTATTGCGCGAACTCAGCTGTGCTCGATTTTTCTGTGTGTTTCTTCTAGGACAAGACTCTGTCAAGAATTACACCTAAATATTTTGGAACGTCTTGGTGGTGCAGGACTAGATCATTGAAAGTGATGTTTATCTTTCCTTTGGCCATTCTATTCTCGAGATGAAAGCAATTAACTTTTGTTTTAGTTGGATTTGGTGTTCATCTCCACTTATTGATGTATTCATACATTAATCCTACAACAACAGAAAGTATCTTTTCACCAGCTTCAAGACATGTCTG